>NC_025993.2:37131114-37181053 GCF_000442705.2 Elaeis guineensis
AGTGGATGAGTGGAAGAAGGATTACAAAAGAATGGAGAGGGATTTTGGTGGAGAGAAGAAGCGGATTTGAGAAGAACAGTGGAGGCTAGGTCACGCTCCAACCGTTTCAATCAAAGGGAAAAGATGCGAAAATCCCCTTTCCCAGGCGATGATTTGTGGTGGAGAGGAGAAGGGAGAACAATCTTGAGCTAGATCCTTGGTTTTGGAGAGAATGAGGATGAGGATGTCGGTGCTTGGAAGGAGGAAGACGAAGAGATGAGTCGGCTCACGAACAGGCTTCCAATTAAAAAGAAAGAGCCCGTGGGAAGTTGGCAGTAATTACAAGTTTGCCATAGGGTCGACTCAAGGGGGTCGACTCATGAAACTCAGAAATTCAAAAAAAAATATGAATAAATTCCAGAAAAATTTGAAATTTTGGGAGATAGAATTTTGCTCAAAGACAAGTTATGAGAGTGATAATCTTGAGCTTTTGGGACCAAGAGAGATAATAAAAATTGAGCTCAAAGAATTTTTGACATCAAATCTTTGGAATTTGAGAAATATCTAGGCATAAGGATCAAGAATTCCTAGATTTCTCCTAATTTCACAGAATCTATCCTCACTAAGGGCCTTTGTAAAGATATCAGCTAATTGATTTTCAGTGCAAACATATTCAAAAATTATATTTTTATTTTGAACATATTCTCTTATAAAATGATGTCGTATTTCAATATGTTTGGATCTTGAGTGTTGAATTGGATTTTTAGATAGATTTATGGCACTTGTGTTGTCACATCTTATTGGTGTTTCATTAAGTTTGATTCCAAAGTCTTCGAGTTGTTGCTTAATCCACAAGATTTGAGCACAATAACTTCCGGCTGCAATGTATTCGGCCTCAGCCGTAGACAGTGCTACCAAATTTTGTTTCTTGCTAAACCATGAGATTAGGTTAACTCCAAGAAATTGACAAGTTTCACTTGTGCTTTTTCTATCTAATTTACATCCAGCAAAATCAGCATCTGAATATCCTAATAAATCAATTTATGAGTCCTTAGAGTACCATAACCCTAGAGTTTGAGTACCATTCAAGTATCTAAGGATTCTTTTAACAGCATTCAAATGAGATTCTTTAGGATTAGATTGATATCTAGCACATAGGCAAACACTAAACATGATATCAGACCTACTTGCAGTTAAATATAATAATGATCCAATCATACCTCTATAGTATTTTAAGTCTACACATTTACCTTCATCATCCTTGTCAAGCTTACATGAGGGGCTCATTGGTGTGCCAATTGGTTTGGAGTTCTCCATTCCAAATCTTTTGAGTATTTCCTTGGTGTACTTGCTTTGGGTGATGGAGATTCCCTCTTTTGTTTGTTTGATTTGGAGTCCGAGGAAGAAGGTAAGTTCTCCCATCATGCTCATCTCGAACTCCCCCTGCATGAGCTTAGCAAAGTCTTGACAGAGAGATTCATTAGTAGACCCAAAAATTATGTCATCAACATAAATTTGTATTACTAACATATCATTTTGATTTCTTTTAATAAAGAGGGTTGTATCTACATTACCTCTTGAAAAACTATTATTTAGTAAAAATTTGCTTAGCCTATCATACCAAGCCCTAGGTGCTTGTTTTAATCCATATAAAGCTTTATTTAGTTTAAAAACATGATTAGTAAAAGCATGATTTTCAAATCCCGGAAGTTGTTCTACATAAACTTCTTCAGCAATATATCCATTTAAAAATGCACTTTTGACATCCATTTGAAATAATTTGAATTTCATAAAGCAAGCATATGCAAATAGAAGTCTAATGGCTTCTAATCTAGCAACAGGTGCAAAGGTCTCATCAAAATCAATTTCTTCTTCTTGATTATATCCTTTAGCAACCAATCTTGCTTTATTTCTAATTACATTACCATGCTCATCTAATTTGTTCCTAAAGACCCATTTTGTGCCAATTATTGAATAATTTTTAGGTCTTGATACTAAAGTCCAAACATTATTTCTTTCAAATTGATTAAGTTCCTCTTGCATTGCATTAATCCAATTATGATCATTTTCAGCTTCTTCAATAGTTTTAGGTTCAAGATGAGATACAAAAGCACAATGATTAAATACATCTCTAAGTGAAGAACGAGTTTTTACCCCATGCATAGGATCACCAATAATTAACTCCTTAGGGTGGTTGTGAACATACCTCCATTCCTTGGGTAGGTCATTTGTACCTTGAGATTGTTCTTGAATTTCTTCACCTCTCTCATCTTGTTTGTCTTCTTGTTCCTCGTCCTCTTGAGTTGTTGAATCTTTCAGAGTGATCTCCTTCATACCTTCTATTAGAGGATCTACATCATCAACACCCTCATTCTTTCTTGAAGGAAGATCGTTAGATTCATCAAAAACAACATGAATGGACTCCTCTACTACTAAAGTTCTTTTGTTAAAAACTCTAAAAGCTTTACTAGTGGAGGAGTAGCCAAGAAAGATTGCTTCATCTGATTTTGCATCAAACTTACCAAGTCTTTCTTTACCATTATTTAACACAAAACATCGGCACCCAAAAATATGAAAATATGCAATATTTGGTTTTCTTTCTTTCCAAAGTTCATAGGGGGTTTTCTTTAAAATTTGTCTAATCAAAGCACGATTTAAAATGTAACATGCTGTGTTAATTGCTTCCGCCCAAAAATATCTTGGAAGATTGCTTTCACAAAGTATGGTACGGGCCATTTCTTCTAAGGTTCTGTTTTTCCTTTCAACTACCCTGTTGGGTATAAATTACCCACAGCCGAAATCGATAGCAGAACGGCTCCGCCCGGACTCCTACGGGAGTCGGGCTTCTCCTTCAACAGCAGAACGGCTCCGCCCGGACTCCTACGGGAGCCGGGCTCCTCCATCAATAGCAGAACGGCTCCGCCCGGACTCCTACGGGAGTCGGGCTTCTCCTTCAACAGCAGAACGACTCCGCCCGGACTCCTACGGGAGCCGGGCTCCACCATCGACAGCAGTTGCAGCTCCTCCGGGACTCCTGCAAAGGCCGAACTCCGACCACTGCCGAGCCTTAAAGGAGCCGAGCCTCGTCCCTGACGCCAACGACTACAACCGCAGGCAGGCTCCTCCCGGACTCCTGCAAAGGCCGAACTCCGACCACTGCCGAGCCTTGATCAACAGATCTGTGTCCCCTGGCAGATAACAATAACTGCCATGATCCTGTAGCGGATTCCACGCGGCTCCACCTCCCCCTGCGAAAGGTGCGGCACGATCCCACTACTCTCTGACAGGCTGTGTCGACAGCTATGATGCTGCTCCGCTCCCTGCGGCAGGTGCTGCACGATCACACTACTTGCTGACAACTAGCAGTAACGGACGCCGCCCCACTACCTGCAGCAGGCCCTATGTGGCGGGATATGATGATGGCCACGTGTCTGCTCCACTATCTTTCGCAATCAATTCCCCTGACCATGGGCGGCCCACTACCAGGCGGTTGCAGACATCGCCATCAGTCCGTTGCGTCCCCCGTCTATAAAAGGGGGGGGGACTCAGATATGTTATTCCTTAAGCCCTTTTGCCTTATCTCAAAACTCTGCTAAACTCTCCGTTCGAGCACTCCATTCTTGTTGAGGCAGAGAACTGACTTGAGCGTCGGAGGGTCTTGCCGGAGCAACCCCACCTCCGGTTTAGACTTCCCTTGCAGGTCCCGACGGCGACCGCGGCTTCCTCAACTCCAGCTTCTCCGACGCAGGCGGATTTTTGCACCAACAGGATTGGCGCTAGAGGAAGGGGGGCTGTCTTCGTAGCACCCTTGTTCTTGAAGGAGCGCTCAACGGACCCGCTTCCGGCCATCTTTTCCGGCACCCAATCCTCTTTTTCTCATCCGATGCCCTCCTGTGAGGTTTCCGCACAACTACCTCCGGCTATGGTTGATGATAAAGGGGGGCCGGATAACCAGCCTTCGCCGGATTTCGTCAGCGTCATCTCGGGAGAATCCCGGCCGGAGGCAACCAGCACATCAGCTGCACCCCTCAAGCGGCAAAAAGTTGAAGAGCCCATAGCCTTCAATGAAGAAGATGCCCGGGGAGTCCAATTCCCTCATAACGATGCGGTCGTAGTTTCCTTGAACATAGCAAATTATGATGTCCGTCGCATTCTCATCGACAACGGAAGTTCGGCCGACATCTTATTCTACAGTGCCTATTCGAGAATGGCCACTCTTGGCGGTCATCTAAGACCGATGTGCTCCCCCCTGATAGGGTTTACTGGTGACGCCATCCCGACGGAAGGAATGATAGCTCTAACTGTGACCGCTGGTCAGCATCCAAAGCAGTCCAGAGCCCTGGTGAATTTCCTGGTGGTAAAGGCGCCGTCTGCCTACAATGCAATCCTCGGCCGACCCGGCCTCAATGCCCTTAGGGCCGTTGTCTCAACCTACCATTTGAAGTTGAAGTTCCCCACTGACAAGGGGATTGGAGAAGTTCGGGGAGACCAAGCGCTGGCCAGGCACTGCTACAATATTGCCCTGCAAAGAAGCGATCAAGCGGACCTCTATCCAGTCGACGGGTTGGATGCGCGCGATGACCTCACTGAAGAGAGGGGCGGCCCGATCGAGGACTTAATACCAATTCCTTTGAATGATGGGAATGCGAAGCATGTGGTGTTAATTGGCTCCAACCTGGAGGAGGAGGTGCGGACGCATCTCGTGGATTTTCTCCGAAGGAATGCGGACGTTTTCGCATGGGTCCCGGCGGATATGCCGGGGATTGAGACGGAAGTCATGGAACATCATCTGGCGGTCGACCCTAAACATCGGCCAACAAAAGAAAAAATCCGGAGTCATGCCCCAGAGAGGCAGAAGGCGATAGCCGAGGAAGTGGATAAACTTCTCAAGGCCGGATTCATCAAAGAGGTCAATTATCCAGAATGGATCTCCAATGTTGTCTTGGTCAAGAAAGCAAACGGCAAGTGGAGGATGTGTATCGACTTCAAAAAGCTGAATAAAGCTTGCCCAAAGGACAGCTACCCCCTTCCCAGGATCGACCAACTGGTGGACGCTACCTCGGACCATGAGCTTCTCACTTTCATGGACGCATTCTCCGGCTATAACCAGATTAGAATGGCATCGGAAGATGAAGAAAAGACTGCTTTTATCACTAATCCGGCCTTTACTGCTACAGGGTTATGCCATTCGGCCTCAAGAATGCGGGTGCAACCTATCAACGGCTGGTGAACAAAATCTTCAAGGAACAGATCGGCCGAAATATGGAAGTTTATGTGGACGATATGCTCGTGAAAAGCAGGTCTTCCGGGAATCATGTCACCGACCTCGAAGAAATCTTTGGCGCTCTTCGAAAGTATAGAATGAAGCTGAACCCAACCAAATGCGCCTTTGGGGTAACCTCGGGGAAGTTCCTAGGCTTCATGGTATCAGGGCGCGGGATCGAGGCCAATCCAGAGAAAATCCGCGCCATCCAAAATATGATTGCCCCAAGAACGATCAAAGAGGTTCAGTGCCTCACGGGAAGAGTTGCGGCTCTCAATCGCTTTGTCGCAAGGTCGGCCGAGCGATGTCTGTCCTTCTTTCAAACTCTCAAGCAGCCGAAAAACTTCTGTTGGACCCCTGAATGCCAGCAGGCATTCGAAGAGTTGAAAAGCTATCTTGGCTCACCCCCGCTGCTGGCAAAGCCCGAGCCCAAGGAGGAATTATTTTTGTACCTGGCGGTCTCTCCCACAGCCCTTGCAGCCGTCCTTGTTAAGGAGAAAATGAAAGTCCAGCGACCGGTCTACTACATTAGTCGCGTGTTGAGGGACGCCGAGACCAGGTATACTAAATTAGAAAAACTGACCTATGCCTTGTTGATTGCAGCCCGGAGACTCCGACCCTACTTTCAAGGGCACACGGTGACGTTACTCACCGACCAACCGATCAAGGAGGTTTTACACCGAGCTGATATCTCCGGAAGAATGGTGAAGTGGGCCATCGAGCTCACAGAATTCGACATCAACTACAAGCCTAGACCGGCGATAAAAGCCCAAGTGTTGGCGGATTTCATAGTAGAATGCACCATCCCCGAGGAGGCCAAACCCGAGCAAAACAAAATCGACGACCTGAGGACTCAACCGAACTCCCCCGACGAAGAAGCCAGTTCGTCTGATGACTTTTGGACCCTCCATGTGGACGGATCGTCCAACATGGCAGGCGCGGGTGCAGGCCTGATCTTGACCAGCCCGGAGGGAGTCATTATGGAGTACGCTTTGCGTTTCGAATTCTCCACAACGAACAATGGAGCGGAGTATGAAGCTCTGATCGCAGGGTTGAGGATCGCTAAGGAGCTTGAAATAGGTCAGCTCCGGGTGCACAGCGATTCCCAACTTGTGGTAGGAGCTTTGAGGCACGGGAGGACAGTATGGCCAAATATCTTGAGAAGGTGAAGGAGTTCATCCCTGCCTTTGGCAATTTCGACATCAGGCAAATTCCAAGGTCGGAGAACACCAGAGCCGATCTTCTCTCCAAACTGGCGACATCGGTTCCGACCGAATTGCCAAAAGGCATCCTCTTTGAAGTTATAAAGCATCCGAGTACGGAGGAGCCGTGACTCGTAATGGAGATCGACCATGAGCCCAGCTGGGTCGACCCGCTAATAACCTATCTTAGAGATGGGATTCTCCCCCAGGGTGCGAAAGAAGCCCGAAAACTCCAAAATCAAGCCTCCCGGTACATCCTTTATGAGGGCAAATTGTACAAAAGATCGTACTCCTTGCCTCTCTTGAGATGCCTCCGACCCTCAGAAGCTGACTACGCTTTATGGGAAGTGCACGAGGGAGCTTGTGGAAGCCATTTAGGTGCCAGGTCTCTATCCCACAAGCTACTCCGTCAAGGGTATTACTGGCCAACAATGCACCATGATTCAATTGAATATGTCAAAAAGTGTGATCGATGCCAGAGATACGCCAGCATCCAGAGACAACCTGCTACCGAGCTTACACCCTTGAGCGCCCCATGGCCTTTTGCGCAATGGGGAATGGATATTCTTGGCCCCTTTCCCATGGCGTCTGGTCAGAGGAAATTTCTCCTTGTAGCGATCGACTACTTCACCAAATGGGTCGAGGCCGAGCCATTGGCCAAGATCACAGAAGCGAAAGTGCAGGATTTCGTCTGGAAATTGATCATGTGCAGGTTCGGTTTACCTAGAACCCTCATCACTGATAATGGACGGCAATTCGCGGGAACCAGATTTGCTGAATTCTGTGAAGACCTAAACATCTCCCACAAATTCACATCAGTGGCCCATCCTCAGGCGAACGGCGAAGCCGAGGTAACGAACAGAACCCTTTTGCAGGGGATTAAGACCAGGCTCGAAAGAGCAAAAGGGACTTGGGCAGACGAACTTTATCATGTACTATGGGCTTATCGGACCACCCAGAGGTTGCCTACAGGAGAGACTCCCTTTGCTCTAGCCTTTGGTACGGAAGCCGTCATCCCGATCGAGCTCAAGCTCCCGTCGGCACGAGTCGTGGCATTCGACGAACCCCAAAATGCGCAAAGTCTCAGAGCCAACCTCGACCTACTGGAAGAAAGGTGGGAGATTGCTCAGGTTCGAATGGCGGCCTACAGACAGAAAGTTGCCCGATATTACAACGCCCGAGTGAAGAACAAGGCATTCAAAGCAGGGGATCTAGTGCTCCGACGAGCTGCTGTCTCACAACCTCAGAGCCAGGGGAAGCTTGCCCCAAACTGGGAGGGACCTTATGAGGTCAAGGAAGTAGTCCGACCTGGAACTTATTATCTCAGGGAGCTTGGGGGAGCTGACCTCCCGCGACCGTGGAGCTCAGAAAACTTGCGGATGTACTACCAGTGATTTCGTCCTAATCAAAAAATGCGTGCCCATTTGTCTTAGGACAATTCAAGCAGGCGGTATCAAGAACGAGAGGGCAACCTTATAAAAGTCGAAGGCCCGGTTCTTTTAGACCGGATGGGGGGAGAGGCCTTACAACGCCCATATGTGCCCCCACAGCCCTGTTAGGGACAGGAGGAGAACCTCGCCCTAACTTGAGCAAAGTCGAAGGCCCGGTTCTTTTAGATCGGATGGGGGGAGAGGCCTTACAACGCCCATATGTGCCCCCACAGCCCTGTTAGGGACAGGAGGAGAACCTCGCCCTAACTTGAGCAAAGTCGAAGGCCCGGTTCTTTTAGACCGGATGGGAGGAGAGGCCTTGCAACGCCCATATGTGCCCCCGTAGCCCTGTTAGGGACAGGAGGAGAACCTCGCCCTAACTTGAGCAAAGTCGAAGGCCCGGTTCTTTTAGATCGGATGGGGGGAGAGGCCTTGCAACGCCCATATGTGCCCCCGCAGCCCTGTCAGGAACAGGAGAAGAACCTCGTCCTGACATGAGCAAAGTGGAAGACCCGGACTCCTACGGGAGCCGGGTCCCTACGCCAGGAAAACTTCGCCCGGACTCCTACGGGAGCCGGGTTCCGCCGCCAAGAAGACTTCACCCGGACTCCTACGGGAGCCGGGTTCCGCCGCAAAAAAAGACTTCGCCCGGACTCCTACGAGAGCCGGGTTCCGCCGCCAAGAAGTCTTCACCCGGACTCCTACGGGAGCCGGGTTCCGCCGCAAAAAAAGACTTCGCCCGGACTCCTACGGGAGCCGGGTTCTGCCGTCAAGAAGACTTCACCCGGACTCCTACGGGAGTCGGGTTCCACCGCAAAAAAAAAGACTTCGCCCGGACTCCTACGGGAGCCGGGTTCCGCCGCCAAGAAGACTTCACCCGGACTCCTACGGGAGCCGGGTTCCGCCGCAAAAAAAAGACTTCGCCCGGACTCCTACGGGAGCTGGGTCCCTACGCCAGGAAAACTTCGCCCGGACTCCTACGGGAGCCGGGTTCCGCCGCCAAGAAGACTTCACCCGGACTCCTACGGGAACCGGGTTCCGCCGCAAAGAAAACTTCGCCCGGGCTCCAACGGGAGCCGGGCCCTGCCGTCGACAGCAACAAAGGTTTCGCCCGGACTCCTACGGGAGCCGGGCTCCACCGCCAATGACAGCTACAGGACGACTCCGTCCGGACTTCTACGGAAGCCGGACTTTACTTAAGACTTTGATTGCAGAAAAATTCTGCCCTGGCTCTTACGAGAATCGAGCTACTCCAACTCCCGGAGGGCTTCTCCATTCGGACTATCAAGGGGGCCGAACTCGGCCCCGACTTCAGCGGAGAAGAATCCGAGCGAACCTGACAAGCGGGTATCCCCGAACGGCACAAAAGCCGAAAAGGAGCTCGGCAAATGACGACCCTACATGAACTGGAAAAGTCGCTGACGACCTTGGAACAACGTAACACAGACAAAGAGAACGAAAGAAAAACGAAGAAGTCCGACAGACAACTATTTAACATAAGATGCAAACAAGGTACTGAAATCACTTTTTCATTTAACAGAAGTACACATTACAGGACCTGGTGGGTCAGAAAAAAAGAAGATACACGTCATCGCAAGTATCGCGGGCACGGTTCGGGCAGGACAAATCGGAGACCGCTCTGAGCTACGAACTCCGTCTCTGTCCTTCTCAATCGCATGCTCCAGTGCGTGTAACAGCTCTCGCCCATCTCACCTCATTCTGTTCCCGAGGTCCCAACCTTGGCAGAAAAGGGGTGGGGTAGATCCCTGGAGGCGGAGGGGGCAACGACGGCCGCCACCCGAGATGCTCCGGCAAGGTCGGCATGCGTTACTTCCACCGCCCCCGCAACAAGTTCTACTGCCCCACCGTCAATGCCGACCGTCTCTGGTCTCTCGGCCCCGACGGCGTCAAGGATCCCGTCATGGCTTGTGACGTCTATTCTGCCCTCTTGACCGGTATCACTCCACCTTGCTGCCCCGAGATTCGCGGGCAGAATAGCTTCCCCGACAGCCCCCGTTATTAAACCCCTGTTGTTGAAGGAATTCTTCCTTGGGCTCCCTCTAGAGCGACGGAGATTCTCACCGGCCGCCATTCTCCTTCTCTCCTTCCTCCAAACCCTAAGAACTCCCTCGAGGACAGCCTCCCAAGTAGATAACATGGTTTAGGAGAAGGGGACAAGGACTGGGGCGAGAGAAGCAGGGCTCTCAGATGAAAGAACAACGCCAGAATGAAGCTACGAAGGGGCCGAGGGGTTTAAATAGCCGATGAATCCTGGCGCAGTTATGGCGGCGGGTATTCCTGGGCCAACTAAGGTGTGCCGCGTGGCGCACTTATCCCCTTCACCGCCATCGAGGGTTGACCGCTCACAAATTCCCGCAAAGCGACGCTTGGGATCGCGTTTCAGCGGGGGTTCCAAAAAGACTTTTCAAGTCACCTTCACCGAAAAACGGACTCTGACGTACGCGCATTAAACAAGGGCGGCAGTGCGCAGGATTCGAAGGGACGATTCCGGCTGCGCACATCTCTCTCTGCATACTTCCTTCGCTTGAAATTCAAACTCGAAAGTAGGGGGACTGGTGTTGGGTATAAATTACCCACAGCCGAAATCGATAGCAGAACGGCTCCGCCCGGACTCCTACGGGAGCCGGGCTTCTCCTTCAACAGCAGAACGGCTCCGCCCGGACTCCTACGGGAGTCGGGCTCCTCCATCAACAGCAGAACGGCTCCGCCCGGACTCCTACGGGAGCCGGGCTTCTCCTTCAACAGCAGAACGACTCCGCCCGGACTCCTACGGGAGCCGGGCTCCACCATCGACAGCAGTTGCAGCTCCTCCCGGACTCCTGCAAAGGCCGAACTCCGACCACTGCCGAGCCTTAAAGGAGTCGAGCCTCGTCCCTGACGCCAATGACTACAACCGCAGGCAGGCTCCTCCCGGACTCCTGCAAAGGCCGAACTCCGACCACTGCCGAGCCTTGATCAATAGATCTGTGTCCCCTGGCAGATAACAATAACTGCCATGATCCTGTAGCGGATTCCACGCGGCTCCACCTCCCCCTGCGAAAGGTGCGGCACGATCCCACTACTCTCTGACAGGCTGTGTCGACAGCTATGATGCTGCTCCGCTCCCTGCGGCAGGTGCTGCACGATCACACTACTCGCTGACAACTAGCAGTAACGGACGCCGCCCCACTACCTGCAGCAGGCCCTATGTGGCGGGATATGATGATGGCCACGTGTCTGCTCCACTATCTTTCGCAATCAATTCCCCTGACCATGGGCGGCCCACTACCAGGCGGTTGCAGACGTCGCCATCAGTCCGTTGCTTCCCCCGCCTATAAAAGGGGGGGGGACTCAGATACGTTATTCCTTAAGCCCTTTTGCCTTATCTCAAAACTCTGCTAAACTCTCCGTTCGAGCACTCCATTCTTGTTGAGGCAGAGAACTGACTTGAGCGTCGGAGGGTCTTGCCGGAGCAACCCCACCTCCGGTTTAGACTTCCCTTGCAGGTCCCGGCGGCAACCGCGGCTTCCTCAACTCCAGCTTCTCCGACGCAGGCGGATTTTTGCACCAACATACCCCATTTTGTTGGGGTGTCCTAGGAGCAGAGAAGTTATGGCCAATTCTATTTTCATCACAAAAGTTTTCAAAATCTTGATTTTCAAATTCAGTTCCATGATCACTTCGAATATTTTGAATTGAAAATTCTTTTTCATTAGTGACTTTTCAGTAAAATTTAGTGAAAATATGAAAAGTTTCATCTTTGTGTGCCAAAAAAAAAACCCAAGTAAAATGAGAGTAATCATCTATAATTACAAAACCATATCGTTTTCCTCCTAGACTAGTTGTTCTAGTTGGTCCAAATAAGTCCATATGCAAAAGCTCTAAAGGTCTAGAAGTTGAAACAATATTTTTGGATTTAAATGAAACTCTAGTTTGTTTACCTAGTTGGCATGCATCACAAATTCTATTTTTTTCAAAATTTAGTTTAGGCAAGTCAAGAATTAATTCTTTCTTAATTAATTTTGAAAGAGAATGCATGCTAATATGTGCAAGTCTACGATGCCAAAGCCAACTAGTCTCATTAACTTTAGCATTCAAGGAAACTAGGCATTGCATGTTTAGTTTGGCTAAATCATTTAAATCTACCATATAAATATTGCCATGTCTATGTCCAATAAATTTAATGCCATCGTTAATAGGACTAGTCACAATGCAAACAGATGATTCAAAAATAACTTTGTATCCTTTATCACAAAATTGACTAATGCTAAGTAAGTTATGCTTTAAACCATTAACTAACAAAATATTTTCAATGTATTTGGAGGGAGTGATACCAATGTTACCTATCCCGATGATCTTTCCTTTGCCATTATCTCCAAAGGTGACCATCCCTCCATCCTTAGCATCAAGCGTGATGAATTGTGATTCATCACCAGTCATGTGTCTCGAGCATCCACTGTCAAGATACCATTTCCTGTTTCCTCCTTGGGATGCTAGACACACCTGCAAGCAAAAGTCAAGTTTTTGTTTTAGGTACCCAAGCTTTCTTGGGTCCTTTTTGGTTAGTCATAATGGTTCCTTTTGGAACCCATATTTTCTTTATAGTTGAGTTTGCAGATTTGTTAGAGAAGCAAGTGTATGATTTATGTCCTACTCTACCACATTTGAAACAAGTAATATTGGTAGACTTGTTACTTAAGGAGTTTACATAAATATTTTTCAGATATTTTTATTTCTTCAAGGGATTATAGCCAAGTCCAGCCTTATCATATATGGCTTTTTGATTATCAAGAATCATATTGAGTTTGTTTGAACTTAAGGTGAACTTTTCTACTATTGGTTTTAGCTTGGCAATTTCATTCTTTAAGCTTTGATTTTCTTGAAGCAAAGTGAATTTTTCAATTGAAAAGTTTTCAGCTTGTTTCACTAAGGATTGATTTTTCAATTTCAGCTCTTTGTTTTTCATCCCTAGTTTCTTTAATTCATCAACTAAATCATAGAATGCTTCATGCAATTCTTCAAATGTAAAATCACTAGGGGTTTCAGAAATTACCTCATTTTCGTGTGTCATAAGGCACAGGTTGGCTTGTTTGGTTGAGATTTTTCCATCGGAGCTTGAGTCATCACTCGCACTCCATGTTGCCATCATTGCCTTCTTCTTGAACTTCTTGGGACCTTTCTTCAGTTGTGGACATTCGGATTTGAAGTATCTTGGCTTCTTGCACTCGTAGTAGATAAAGGGTTGGTCTTTCTCTTTTTCTTTGCTTTGTTCCCCTTTCGTGAATGGCCTCTTTCTCATCCCCTATTTTCTTTTTCTCAAAAATTTCTTGAATCTTCGGGTGATGAGAGCCATCTCTTCATCCTATTCTTCATCCTCAGTATCATCAGTTTCTTCATCAGGATGAGCTGTGGATTTGAGGGCAATGGTTCTTTTCTTTTTGACTTCTTCTTCTTGATGTTGCTTCATGCTCAGCTCATTTTCATCAAAGATCCAAGAAGCTCTTCTAGAGGTAGAGTGTTCAAGTCCTTGGCTTCTTGGATGGCAGTCACTTTGGCTTTCCAAGCTCTTGGCAAGGACCTGAGAATCTTTCTTACAAGCTCACTGTTAGTATAGAACTTACCAAGACTCTTCAAACCATTAATGATATCAGTAAAACGAGTAAACATTACAGTTATGGACTCATCATGCTCCATTTTAAACAATTCATATTTATGCACAAGCATGTTTATTTTAGACTCTTTTACTTGATTGGTTCCCTCATGGGTTACTTCTAACCTATCCCATATTTCTTTAGCAGAAGAATAAGTAGAAATGCGATTAAATTCGTTTGCATCAAGAGCACAATAAAGTACATTCATTGCTTTAGCATTTAATTGGGCCATCTTTTTATCAACCTCATCCCATTCTTTCTCGGGTTTGGTTGATTCCTCACCATCTATAATTTTAGTGGGTGTGTGAGGACCATTCACTATGATACTCCACATATCATAGTCGAGTGCTTGAATGAATATTTTCATTCGAGCTTTCCAATAGGTGTAATTAGACCCATTGAAAAGTGAAGGTCGGTTGGTGGATTGCCCCTCGGCTAGAGAAGTACCGACGTGGGTTGCCATAGATCTTTGGCTCTTTGATTGTTTAGATCAAAGACGGACTAGAGCACCGGGCTCTGATACCACTTGTTGCCCAGCTATGCAACCCAAGAGGGGGGGTGAATTGGGTTTCTAAAAAATTTTAGACTTAACTAATGACTTATGAAAAATATTTGTCAAAAGCTAAATGAATGAGGAGGATAACCTTAGTTCAAGATTAATTGCCTAAAGGCAAGAAAGCAAGGAAATAAAGAAGAGTTAAAGAGAAACAATTATGCACACCACAAACACAAAGATTTATAGTGGTTCGGTGCCAACCTTGCACCTACATCCACTCTCCAAGCTCCTACTTGGGAATTCCAATCCACTATACTTGTATTCAATCCGAATACAAATGTCGGAAACTTCGACACTAGCTATCCCAAGCTAGTCCACTTATTTTTCGGGTACAAGACAACCCAAAATACTTCGATTTCAGGTTTGGATCAACCTTCCCTTATTTTGGAACCCCTCCAAAACCAAAACAATCACTCAAAAAGAGTAAAACAATTTATAGCACAAATAAGTACAAGAAAAGCTCCTTTAATGAGCGAATATAACTATAAATACACTTTACTCAAGAGAAGAAGCTCCTTTTTGGGTTTCCTCAAAGTGGATGAAGAATTGATTGAGTGCTTGAGGAGTTGGTGAGCTTTGATTGTTGGCTTCTTGAAGGCTTTAAATGAGCTCTTGATTAGGGCTGAAAAATTGGCTTGAGGAACCCTTTCTCTTTTGAATGCTCTTGAATGCTCTCTTGAATGCTCTTCAAATCTCTTTCTTTCTCTTCTTAATCTCTTTCTATCTCTTGTATGTTTCCCCCCTTTTGAATCCTTTTATAGCTATAAGAAATAGAGGAAAATATTCTAGGTAGAAAAAGAGCCGTTAGAGCACATTAAATGAGCATTAAAAGCACTTAAAACGGGTTAAAAACTAGACGTTGCGGAAAAATCCCATCGCAGGGGTCGACTCATGAGTCGACTCATGCCTCAGGGGTCGACTCATGAGTCGACCTCTGTTGCAACAACCAGAAAATGAGTTTCTGTAATTTTTGGCCCAAAACTGCAGAAGTCGACTCATGAGTCGACTCATGCCTTGTGGGTCGACTCATGAGTCGACTCACAGGCCGTGCCAAGCCAAAAATTCAGCGTGCCAAACTAAAAATTCAGCGTGCCAAGTTGCTCATTGTGCCATGAGCTGACTCATGAGTCGACTCATGGATTTCAAACATTCATAACTTCAAAAATACAAGTCTAAAAATAATGAAATTTTCGCCAATAAATCACAAATCTTTTGTTCTACCAAATGATACTATTAAATCAGGGTTTTGGTAAAATTATGATTTTACCCCTGAAGAGCGCAAAGACTTTTTCAAATAAAAAAAATTGGTATCCCTTCAATCTGCTTTGTAATCATCAAAATCAATCTAGGAGCAACACAATGTTACCTATATCGATGATCTTTCCTTTGCCATTGTCTCCAAAGGTGACCATCCCTCCATCCTTAGCATCAAGAGTGATAAATTGGGATTCATCACCAGTCATGTGTCTCGAGCATCCACTGTCAAGATACCATTTCCTGTTTCCTCCTTGGGATGCTAGACACACCTGCAAGCAAAAATCAAATTTTTATTTTAGGTACCCAAGCTTTCTTGGGTCCTTTTTGGTTAGTCATAATGGTTCCTTTTGGAACCCATATTTTCTTTACAGTTGAGTTTGCAGACTTGTTAGAGAAGCAAGTGTATGACTTATGTCCTACTCTACCACATTTGAAGCAAGTAATATTAGAAGACTTGTTACTTAAAGAGTTTACATAAATATTTTTCAGATATTTTTATTTCTTCAAGGGGTTATAGCCAAGTCCAGCCTTATCATACACGGCTTTTTGATTATCAAGAATCATATTAAGTTTATTTGAACTCAAGGTGAATTTTTCTACTATTGGTTTTAGCTTGGCAATTTTATTCTTTAAGCTTTGATTTTCTTGAAGCAGGGTGGATTTTTCAATTGAAATATTTTCAGTTTGTTTCAATAAAGATTGATTTTTTAATTTTAGATCTTTGTTCTTCATCCCTAGTTTCTTTAATTCATCAACTAAATCATAGAATGCTTCATGTAATTCTTCAAATGTAAAGTCACTAGGAGTTTCAGAAATTACCTCATTTTCGTGTGCCATAAGGCACAGGTTGGCTTGTTCGGTTGAGTTTTCTTCGTCGGAGCTTGAGTCATCACTCGCACTCCAAGTGGCCATCATGGCCTTCTTCTTGTACTTTTTGGGACCTTTCTTCAGTTGTGGGCATTCGGATTTGAAGTGTCCCAGCTTCTTACATTCGTAGCAGATAAGGGGTTGGTCTTTCTCTTTTTCTTTGCTCTGTTCTCCTTTTATGAATGGCCTCTTCCTCATTCCTTATTTTCTTTTTCTCAGAAACTTCTTGAATCTTCAGGTAATGAGTGCCATCTCTTCATCCTGTTCTTCATCTTCAGTGTCATCAGTTTCTTCATCTGGTGGAGCTGTAGATTTGAGGGCAATTGTTCTTTTCTTTTTGACTTCTTCCTCTTGATGTTGCTTCATGCTTAGCTCATGAGTCATCAATGATCCAAGAAGCTCTTCCAAGGGTAGAACGTTCAAGTCCTTAGCTTCTTGGATGGCAGTCATTTTGGCTTCCCAAGTTCTTGGTAAGGACCTGAGAATCTTTCTTACAAGCTCACTGTTAGTATAGGACTTACCAAGACTCTTTAAATCATTAATAATATCAGTAAAGTGAGTAAACATGCCAGTTATGGACTCATCATGCTTCATTTTAAATAATTCATATTTATGCACAAGCATGTTGATTTTAGACTCCTTTACTTGATTGGTTCCCTCATGGGTTACTTCTAATCTATCCCATATTTCTTTAGCAGATGAGTAAGTAGAAATGCGATTAAATTCATTAGCATCAAGAGCACAATAAAGAACATTCATTGCTTTAGCATTTAATTGGGCCATCTTCTTATCAACCTCATCCCATTCTTTCTCGAGTTTGGCTGATTCCACACCATCTATAAATTTAGTGGGTGTCTGAGGACCGTTCACTATGATACTCCACATATCATAGTCGAGTGCTTGAATGAATATTTTCATCCGAGCTTTCCAATAGGTGTAATTAGACCCATTGAAAAGTGGAGGTCGGTTGGTAGATTGCCCCTCGGCTAGAGAAGTGCCGACTTGAGTTTCCATAGATCTTTGGCTCTTTGATTGTTTAGATTAAAGTAGGGCTAGAGCACCGGGCTCTGATACCACTTGTTGCCCAGCTATGCAACCCAAGAGGGGGGGTGAATTGGGTTTCTAAAAATTTTAGTCTTAACTTATGACTTATGAGAAGTGTTTGACAATGCTAAATAAATAGGAAGAGTAGAATTAATTCAAGGCTAATAGCAAGAGCAAGAATGCAAGAGAATAATGAAGAGATAAAGAAGAGCAATTAGACACACACCAAACAAAAAAATTTATAGTGGTTCGGTGCCAACCTTGCACCTATATCCACTCCCCAAGCTTCTACTTGGGAATTCCAATCCACTAATCTTGTATTCAACCCGAATACAAACGTCGAAAACTCCGACTCTAGCTATCCCAAGCTAGTCCACTTATTTTTCGGGTACAAGCCAACTCTATACACTCTGATTTCAGGTTCGGATCAACCTTCCCTTGTTTTGGAACCCTTCCAAAACAAAAACAATAACACAAATAAAGTATAACAATGAATAGCACAAGAAAGCTCCTTTAATGAGCGTATAAGACTTTAAATACTCTTTACTCAAGAAGAAGAAGACCCTTTTTGATTTCCTCAAGGTGGTTGGAGACTAGAATGTGCACTTGAGGAGTTGGTGAGCTTGGATCAAAGGCTTCTTGAATGCTTTGAGTGATCTTCTGCTTAGGGTTGAAAAATCTCTCTACTTGATTCTTCTCTCTTTTTTTCTTCTTATTGATTTTCACATTTTTGTCCCTTTTATAGCTTTAAGAAATAGTGGAAAATATTCTAGGCTGAAAAAGAGCCGTTAGATTGCATTAAATGAGCATTAAAACCATTTAAAATGGGTTAAAAACTAGCCGTTGCGGAAAAATTCTGTCACAGGGATCGACTCATGAGTCGACTCATGCCTGGAGGTCGACTCATGGGTCGACCTCTGTGGAAAATCATCACAGAATCGAATGGGATCCGAGGTTCTGTAAAACTAGCAAAAAGACCCGCAGAGGTTGACTCATGAGTCGACTCATGCCTTGGGGGTCGACTCATGGGTCGACTCACAGGGTGTGCCAAGACTGTGCCGGCCAGGAATTTCAGCGTGCCAGTCATCTCATGTGCCATGAGTCGACTCGTGAGTCGACTCATGATTTTCAATCATGCATATCTTTCAAAATACAAGTCCAAAATCAATAAAATTTTCACCATTGAATCACAAATTTTTTGTTCTATCATTTGATACTATCAAATCAGAGTTTTGATAAAATTATAATTTTTCTCCTGAAGAGCAATAAGACTTTTTCAAGTGAGAAATATTAGTACCCCTTCAACTGCTTTGTAATCATCAAAATCAATCTAAGGAGCAACACACGGTTACACTATTTTAAAAGAAAAAATGAAGAGGGGGCATGTGCACATTTTTCATCTGAGAGAGAAGGTTGTGTGAGAAGGCCTTGTGCGTGAGATTGGAAGTTCAAAAATTTCGAGAGAAAAGAAAAGAAAGAAAGTGGGCGCAGGGTTTTCTGTGAGTACCCTAAGAATTCTACCTAGGGTTCGGGAAGTGAGAAGGTGAGCTACGAGTGTCGTGAACCCACCAAACTTAAAAGAGAGCTTCATCAATCTCTCAAGTATCTCTGCTAATGATCCAGAGCATCCGAGGAGTCAGCAGACATCGATCGAAAAAATTCGATCAGCATCAGCCGTCGAAAGGGTTCTGCAACGAACTAGCATTCGTGAGGAGCCGATTAAATCGAAAGCTTCATGTGGATGATCCACAGAGGTCAGACATATTGTGTGGCTGCATTACGATGATCAGACCTTCCTGACGGTGATCAGACTGCGGTGATCGACTACCTGCACGAAGGTAATATGTTCTGAATACATAACAGTAAAACATTAACTGTAGAAGTTTAAATTTTAAATTTAAAAGCATGCTATATATATCATATTTAGATCCATGTGTAGGGTTAATACATGTTAATTAATTAGATTAATTAATAATTTTTACTATAAAATTATAATTTTAAAAAATTTTTAAAATTATCATTTTACCCCTACACTCAAATTTTACTTCAAATGGTATCAGAGCAGGTTCTAAAATATGATATATATTTACATGCGTAGATTAAGTAATAATCTAAAAATTTAAATTTAAAATTTAAATTTTAAATTTTAAATTCAAAATTTGAAATTTAAATTTTGAAATTTGAAATTCAAAATTCAAAATTCAAAAATCTAAAATTCAAAATTTGAAATTTGAAATTTATTTAAAATTTCAAATTTAAAATTCAAAATTTAAAATTCAAAATTTAAAATTTAAAATTTAAAATTCAAAATTTTAAAATTTGAAATTTAAAATTTGTTTGAAATTTGAAATTTGAAATTTAAAATTTAAATTTTGAAATTGGTATACTTAGATATACTTGATCCAAGTATCAAGTAGTCTAATTGGGTTGGTTGCCATGGTCGTCCAGTCATAGGAGAAAAGTAGGGTTTAAAGGCCCTCTCCTCCCATTCGATGGGGTTCTCCTATGGCGGTAGGGGTGCCGATACGATTATATCCCATGCAGACAAAGCAGCGAAAGGACTTAATTGTAAAGGTTCAATTGTAAAATTTATCATGAATGTGTTAGATTAGATCTAAAGGAATATTCATGATTTATTTTGATTAAGTTATTTTTTGTTATGTAATTAGCAATAGGATTGCTGTTTATGAAATGTGCTGATCTATTTATGAAATGAGTCAACATATTTGATGAACAGAAAATAAAACCTTTCAAATTTGAAAATTATTTTCAAAATATCAAACCCTGACCCATCAGCCCAAATACTTAATTAAAAGAATTAAGTATTGTCTAGTTGGTCTAGAATTATGAATTAAGACCTAAGACAATTGCATAAACTTGTGGGTTAATGGGTTAGATGGATTAGGTTCATAATTGGGTTAGACCTAAGGTTAGCTTAAAGAAATGGACTAAATTAAAGTAATTGGTTAAATCTAATCAAAAGTTGAATTAGATTAGGTCAAGGATACTCTAGATTCAACTCCAATAGCTGTAGTTGAATAGGTCCATGTCTTTAACTAGACCAAGATGGACTTAATTCATGGCTATGCAGTGGAACCCTATTTACTAAGTTGATCAAATTAAAACTAATAAACTGGTTGGTGTTTAAGGTAAGTTCGACAGTCTGACCAGTGATTTTTAAGTGGGAGCTACTCACATTGATTCGATCTCTGACGAGTTAATGGCATATCCTCACCACTGATCTCACTTACCTGGCCAACCTGATGAATTAGGTTTTGATTAGATCACTTGGTGATTAGGGCTCACCCATGTCATTAGATAAATCAGTGTGACTGATTTAGGTGCTCCTAATGCCGACTTTAATTAAATTATTTTTAATCTGACTTGATGAAGTCAGTGGGAGGATTAAAATTGACTGGTTAATTTCTTCTCTTCTATCCTTTAATAAAATCCTCAAAAATTATTAGGTCCCTAAAAATAATTAAGTTATAGTGATAACTAAGTCATAGCCTCCCATTAAGTGAGTGATAATGAGTCCATTAGTTTAATAATCACTGGAGACCCAAAGGCCTGGTGCTTATTGACTAATAGAATTATCATTCATAATATGATAATTTGGTTGAGTCTTTCTAATGGTGGTCAGGTTGGCTGGCCAAAGTTGGGCCTGATCATTTATTGATCAGATTCATCAAATCAAGTCATGTTAATGGTTGGACCTAACCAGATCTTTTTAGTGGAGGCTAAAGCCTACTAATTAGGTTCTGGGGCAAAATTAATTACTAGAAGTTATTTAGAGAAACAACTGGTTATGAACCAACCCATAGATGCATATGGATTGACCAACCAAAGTTGAGCTCGTGTGTGGTCTGTGTGGATTCTAGTATCCACTAAGGAATTAAAGTAATTCCTCGAATTGGAGGTTGAGACTACCAGTTCGTAAAAATACTGAGAGAAACTTTAGACTAAAGTCCAAATCTTTAGTATTAATAATTTATGTACTAATAAAGATCTGATTTTTCTTTATGCAGCTATGGCCACTACCCTGTCGCTCCGGTCATTATTAGATAATGACAAGCTCATGGGACCTAATTTTAATAGTTGGTATCGAAAATTGAAAATCGTCCTTGAGCATAAACGGATCCTTTATGTAGTAATGGATCCGGCACCTGAGGAGCCAGCCCCGAACGTTAGAGGGACGGTCCGAGATACTTATTAGAAGTGGCTCAATGACCGCACCACCATATGGTGCATAAAGCTGGCGGCAATGAATGATGAGTTCAGCCGCAGGTTTGAGAATGCCCAGCCGTAGGAGATGCTTCAAATATTGAACGACTCCTTTGGCATGCCTGACGACTTTGAAAGGCACAAAACTAGTTATGCCATTTTCAATACTCGGATGAGGGATGGGATCTGAGTCACTAATCATGTACTGTATATGATCGAAATGATTGAGCACCTAAGTAAACTGGGCTTTTCCTTGCACGAGCAGCTCAGTAAGAATGCGATCCTTAATTCTTTGCCCAAGTCCTTCCTCCCCTTAGTCATTTTCGGATGACAAAGCCTGCAGTGAACTACCACGGCTGTTGGGAATAGTGTCCCAAAGCCAATCGTCAGTCTGTTGACGGTTGTGCTAATTCTTGTATTAGTATATGAATAATAAATAAATGAAAACTATTTTGATATTTTTCATCATAAATTATTTCATCTTCTAATGAACTCCTGTGTTGTGGTGAAGTCCTTAGGACTATTTAGACTTGACAAAGGAAGATTTATCGTTTAGTCCTTAAACCTGTTCGTGACCAAATGATACGTTGTTACCAAAGACAATAACGTTTATCAAGTATAGGTCGTTGTGTGCCATATGGGTTGGTTATCCTCTTAAATAAGGAGTGTGGAGACACTGGTATGGCAAACTGGTGAGATGTAAGGATACATCTGCACTGAACGTGACCGTCTCTAGAGCTATTTCTGCTATCAAGATTTGCTCCGATGGGATATGGGTATAACTGTCCCTCCGACCTGAGACCGTCACAGTGACTTGCAAGCAACTCATTGCACTTAGGCACTGGACTACTTGAATTTCTAATTCAGTGACGGAAGGAGCTGGGTGTAGTCAAGTACTTGACTTGTCGGTGCGTGTGTCAAGATGGGATTGACCACTCTAGTTTCGAAGCTGTGTACAGTCGTGTTTCAATTTAGCAAAATTTTTACCAGGATAGTCCTAGTGAGGAGTCACAGGACTGTTTGAATTGAGCACGAATCGGATGATCTAATCAGGGTTGACAGTTTAACCCTAAGTCGTCCTATACACAGGGGTCAAAAGGGATGAATTATACAGTAACTATATTCACGTAGGTTCTGAATATTGCGATTGTGACTATTCAACCTATCCGGATGTCGGGTATCATTGCTAGATGATCACTTCGATTAGTACAGGAATTGATTCCTGTGCTACCGGCTTAGGTTCGAACCTACGGGCTCACACACATTAGAGGTTCCTATCTGATCTGATGGCTGATGAAGAGTCCTAATGCTCGTGGACTATGAGTCCTACATGTCTGAGACTCTATGATCAAGAATCAGGATTCTCTAATCATGTGTCCCACATATTTTGGGTACCGAAGTCAAGAGTCCCACTGGTTTGAGACTCTTCGATCAAGGTTTCATATCGATGGACTTTGATACCCGATTGCCCATCAGATTTGGACTCAATATTTATGAGAGGTTTAATTAGTAATTTGATTTCTAATTAACTCAATTTGATTGAGTAATTATTTTTGGATCAAGTCCAACTGAATTAGATTCAGTTGGGTTTGACCCGATTAGGTTAAGTGTTGACCTAATCGTCGAAGTGGTTTGGTCCCTGATTTGATCAGGGGTTGGGCTTAGTCAATTCTTGATTTGATTAGAATTTTATTGAGCCTAATTAAATCTAATTATGTTGGGTTTAAATTAGTCTAATTGGACCTAACTTATTTTAATTAAGTTGGTTCAATTAGGTTGATTTAAAATTAGAAACCATCTTGACATCAACTCCCTGCGCCACCTCACTTCTTCTGTGCCCATTTGAATTCACGAGAAATAACTTCTTGTAAATTTTCTCTCACGCAAAGGCCTTCCCATGCCCACACTTATGCGCCAATTATTTGGATAAACATGATTTGTTAGCCATTCAAATTCAAAGGGTGTTTGAATTTAAATGGATAACTAATCCTATGCGCCATGTCCTTATCCTTTTGTGCGCCATTTTCTTTACACGAGAAAGAGTTTCTCATGTAAACTCTCCATGCACAAGAGAGCTCACGCCCCTCTCTTCTCATGCATAGAGTTGATAGGAATGAGTTGGTTGGCATTTGTATTCAAATTCGATTTGAATTCAAATGAGCAACCACTTATCTTTATCCTCTCACGTGGTAAAAACGCTGCAAAGATGCGATCTTGCATCATTTTAAAAAGGAGATAAGCGAGAGCATGCGCACGGGATATCTGAGAGAAAAAGGTGGCATGAGAGAGGTTTCTGGCATGAGAAAAAAAAAGAAAAGGAGAGAAAAGAAAGAAACAAGTGGGTGCTAGTTTCTTCGGAGTGTACCCTAGGGTTTTGGCTTAGGGTTCGGGAAGTGAGCATGTGAGCTACGAGTGTCGTGAGCCCACCAAACTTCAAGGAGAGCATTATCAACCTCTCTACCATCTTTGCTGATGATCTAGAGCATCCAAAGAGTCAGCAGACATCGATCGAAGGAGTTTGATCAACATCGGCCATCAAAAAAAGGTGCAGTCACAAACTAGCATTCGTGAGGAGCCGATCAGATCGAGAGCTTCGTATGGATAATCCACAGAGGTCAGACACATTGTGTGACTGTATTACGATGATCAGACCCTCCCGACGGTGATCAGGATGCAGCGATCGACTACCCGCATAAAGGTAATGTGTTCTGAACACATAGCAGTAAATTATTTACTGTAGAAGTTTAAATTTTAAATTTAAATACATGCATACTATATATCATATTTAGATCCTAGTGTAGGATAAATATATATTAATTAATTAGATTAATTAATAATTTTTACTATAAAATAGCGATTTTAAAAAAGTTTTAAAATTATCGTTTTACCCCTGCACTCAAATTTTCCACAAATGATATCAGAGCAGGTTCTAAAATATGATATATATTTGCATACGTAGATTAAGTTGTAATCTAAAAATTTAAATTTAAAATTTAAAGTTTAAAATTTAAATTTTGAATTTTGAAATTTATTCAAAATTTAAAATTTAGAAATTTGAAATTTAAAATTTAAAATTTGAATTTTAAAATTTGAAATTTGAAATTCAAAATTTAAAAATTTAAAATTTGAAATTTGAAATTTGAAATTTGGTTGAAATTTCAAATTTAAAATTTAAAATTCAAAATTTGAAATTCAAAAATTTAAAATTTGAAATTTGAAATTTATTTAAAATTTGAAATTTAAAATTTGAAATTTAAATTTTAAAATTAGTATATTTAGATATACTTGATTCAAGTAGTAAGTGTCTAATTGGGTTGGTTGCCATGGTCATCCGATCATAGGAGAAAAGTAGGGTTTAAAGGCCCTCTCCTCCCATTCGATGGGGTTCTCCTATGGCGGTAGGGGTGTCGCTACAATTATATCCCATACAGATGAAGCAGTGAAAGGACTTAATTGTAAAGGTTCAATTATAAAATTTATCATGAATGTGTTAGATTAGATCTAAAAGAATATTCATGATTTATTTTGATTGAGTTATTTTTTGTTATGTAATTAGCAATAGGATTGCTGTTTATAAAATGTGCTGGTCTGTTTGTGAAATGAGTCAACATATTTGGTGAACAGAAAATAAAATCTTTCAAATTTAAAAATTATTTTCAAAATGCCAAACCCTGATCCATCAGCCTAAATACTTAATTAAAATAATTAAGTATTGTCAAGTTGGTCTAGAATTATGAATTAAGACCTAAGACAATTGCATAAACTTGTGGGTCAATAGGTTAGATGGATTAGGTCCATAATTGGGTTAGACTTAAGGTTAGCTTAAAGAAATAGACTAAATTAGACTAATTGATCAAATCTAATTAAAAGTTGAATTAGATTAGGTCAAGGACACTCTAGACTCAACTTCAATAGTTGTAGTTGAATGGGTCCATGTCTTTAACTAGACCAAGATTGACTTAATTCATGGCTACGCGATGGAATCTTATTTACTAAGTTGATCAAATTAAAACTAATGAACCGATTGGTGTCTAAGGTAAGTTCGACAGTTTGACCAGTGGTTCTTAAGTGGGAGCTACTCGTATTGATTCAATCTCTGACGAGTTAATAGCATATCTCCACCACTGATCTCACTTATCTGGCCAACCTGGTGAGTTAGGTTTTGATTAGATCACTTGGTGATTAGGGCTCACCCATGTCATTAGGTAAATCAGTGTGACTGATTTAGGTGCTCCTAATGCCGGTTTTAATTAAATCTTTTTTAATCTGACTTGGTGAAGTCAGTGGGATGATTGAAATTGACTGGTTGATTTCTTCTCTTCTATCCTTTAATAAAATTTTCAAAAATTATTAGGTCCCTAAAATGATTAAGTTATAATGATAACTAAGTCATAGCCTCCCATTAAGTGAGTGATAATGAGTCCATTAGTTTAATAATCACTGGAGGCCCAAAGGCCTGGTGCTTATTGACTAATTGAATTATCATTCATAGTAATAATTTGGTTGAGTCTTTCTGATGGTGGTTAGGTTGGCCGGCTAAAGTCGGGCCTGATCATTTATTGGTTCGATTCACCAAATCAAGTCATGTTAATGGTTGGACCTAACCAGATCATTTCAGTGGAGGCCAAAGCCTACTGATTAGGTTCTGGGGCAAAATAAATTACTAGAAGTTGTTTAGAGAAACAACTGGTTATGAACCTACCCATAGATGCACATGGATTGACCAACCAAAGTTGGGCTCGTGTGTAGTCTATGTGGATTCTAGTACCCACTAAGAAATTAAAGTAATTCTTCAAATTGGAGGTTGAGGCTACCAGTTCGTTAAAATACTGGGAGAAACTTTAGACTAAAGTCCAAATCTTTAGTATTAATAATTTATATACTAATAGAGGTCTGGTTTTTCTTTATGCAGCTATGGCCACTACCCTGTCGCTTCGATCATTATTAGATAATGACAAGCTCATGGGACTTAATTTTGATAGCTAGTATCGAAAATTGAAAATCATCCTTGAACATGAGCGGATCCTTTATGTAGTAACGGATCCGGTACCTGAGGAGCCAGCCCCGAACGCTAGAGGGACGGTCCGAGATACTTACCAGAAGTGGCTCTATGATCGTACCACCATTTGATGCATAATGCTAGCAGAAATGAATGATGAGTTCAGCCGTTGGTTCGAAAATGCCCAGCCGCAGGAGATGCTTCAAATGTTGAACGACTCCTTTGGCACTCCTGACGACGTTGAAAGGCACAAAACTAGTTGTGCCATTTTCAATGCTCAGATGAGGGATGGGGCCTTAGTCACCAATCATGTACTGTACATGATCGAAATGATTCAACACCTAAGTAAACTGGGCTTTCTCTTGCACGAGTAGCTCGATAAGGATGCGATCTTTAATTCTTTGCCCAAGTCCTTCCTCCCCTTTCTTACTCATTTTCGGATGACAAAGCCTGCAGTGAACTACCACGGCTTGTTGGGATTGCTGCAGAACTTTGAGAAGGATCACTAGCTCCATAAGGAGTCGGTGAATGTTGTGGGAGGGTCTTCTTCTGATCGTCGACCCTTTAAGAAAAGGAAGAAGAACAAGAAGAAGAAGAATAAGAAGGTGCAGCCACATGCTGGGATGTCAGCACAGGGTCAGACCAAGAAGCGCAAGCCCGACCAGAGCCAGACAGAGTGCTTCTTTTGCAAGAAGCAAGGGCACTGGAAGAGGAACTGTCCTCTATACATTGCCTCTCTGGACCCGAACAGGCCGAAGAAGAAGCAAGGTAATTATATGATAATACCTTGCAACTTTTCTATTTATGATACTACTGCCTGGGTATTAGATATTGGAAGCCCTTATCATATCTGTAATTCGATACAGGATCTGCAGGTCAATAGGAGATTTGATGAAGGCGAGAGGTTCCTGAACGTTGGAGATGGAAGCAAAGTTTCAGTTCTTGCTTTAGGAATCATGAACCTTGTAATCAATTCTCGTAATATAATTTTGAGTGAACGTCACTATTATCCAAGCTTTTTATTAAATATTATTTCTGTAGGCCTTTTGGCCACGTACGGTTATGAATTTTTAATAAAAAGAAATATTTGCAATATCATTTTGAATGGTGTTACAATATTTGTTGGATAATTAAATAATAGAATTTACTTACTATCACAGCCTGTTAATATGGTTCAAACCACCAGTAAACGTCCTAGAATAGACAATATGTCAGAAGTCTACCTTTGGCACTGTAGGCTAGGTCATATCAATAAGAACAGGATAAACAAGTTGGCTCAAGAAAGAATTCTTGAAGTTGGTGATTGTGAATCAATTTCAACCTGTGAGTCCTGTCTTTTTGGAAAGATGACCAAGTCACCTTTTACTGAAAAAGATGAGTGAGCCAGTGAACTCTTGGGTCTGGTACATTCTGATGTATGTGGACCCATGAGCTCAAGTGCAAGAGGTGGATATTTCTACTTCATAACCTTCACAGACGACCTATCAAGGTATGGGTATGTCTACTTAATGAAGCATAAGTCAGAGTCGTTTGAAATGTTTAAACTATTTCAAAATGTGGTAGAAAAATAAACTGAGAAGTGTATTAAAACTCTTCGATCTGATCGAGGTGGTGAATACCTTTCCAATGAGTTTCTGACATATCTTCGGAAGAATGGGATTCTCTCTCAGTGGACTCCTCCTGGAACACCACAGCATAATTGTGTGTCTGAAAGGAGGAATCGAACCTTGTTGGACATGGTTCGATCCATGATGGGGTTTGCTGGTCTACCGATCTCTCTCAGGGGATATGCACTCGAATCGACTTGTTACCTTCTAAATAGGGTTCCGAGTAAGTCTGTAACCAAAATGCCATATGAGATATGGATAGAACGTAAGCCAGTACTCTCGCACCTTAGGGTTTGGAGGTGTCCGGCTTATGTTAAACGTTTAATTACGGATAAGCTTGGACCTAGGTCTGACAAGTGTTATTTCATAGGGTACCCAAAAGAGACCAAAGGGTATTATTTCTACCTAGCTGATGAGCAAAAGGTATTTGTCAGCCTTAAGGTAATCTTTTTGGAAAAGGAGTTCCTTGGTGAAGGGACTGTTGCCTTTAAAGTCGAACTTGAGGAAGTTCGACAGGTGAAAAAATTGACACAAGAAGTTGAACTTGAACCAGATTTGGTTAGATCAAATCCGGAGCCCATTGTTCCTGCATCCTTAAGGCGATCTGGTAGAGTACCATGTCAACCGGACAGATACTATGATTTCTTGGTCTGGGACGGCGATCCTGTCGAACTTGATGAAAATGATGAGGATCCGATCACCTACATGGATGCAATGCAGAGACCTGACTCTGAGAAATGGCTAGAGGCCATGAAATCCAAAATAGAGTCCATGAAGGTCAACGATGTGTGGACATTGGTTGACTCACCCGAAGGAGTAAAACCCATAGGGTGTAAGTGGGTCTTCAAGAGGAAGAGAGGTGCAAACAGAAAGGTAGAGATCTATAAAGCCCATCTAGTTGCCAAGGGATATCATCAATGTTATGGTATAGATTATGACGAGACGTTTTCTCCTATGGCAATGCTCAAATACATTCGGATTATACTTGCGATAGCTGCCCATCTGGACTATGAAATCTGACAGATGGATGTGAAGATAGCTTTTCTAAACGGAGAGCTGGATGAAGAGGTGTATATGATACAACCTGAAGGATTCACATCCACAAATGAGTCTAAGGTGTGCAAGCTACAGAGGTCCATTTATGGACTTAAGCAGGCATCTCGGAGTTGGAACATACATTTTGATAGAACAATCAAGATGTATGGCTTCGTTAAGAACAGAGAAGAGCCCTGCATTTATAAGTGGGCTAATGGTCCAGTAGTAGTATTTTTTGTATTGTATGTGGATGACATTCTCTTAATCAAGAATGATATCCCTGCATTACAGGGAATAAAGATTTGGCTGTCATCACAGTTCTCCATGAAGAATTTGGGAGAAGCTTCCTACATCCTAGGGATGAAGATCTATAGGGATAGATCTAAAAGGTTGCTTGACTTATCCCAGTCCATGTACATTGATACTATGCTGAAGAGGTTCAGCATGGAGAATTTCAAGAAAGACTATCTACCGATAGGCCATGGAATTTCTCTCTCGAAGAGAGATTGTCCGACAACACCTCAAGAGAGAGAGCGTATGGATAGAATTTCATATGTTTCGACAGTGGGATCTATCATGTACACCATGACATGTACATGATCAGATGTGGCATACTCACTAGGGGTAGTGAGTAGATACCAATCTGATCCAAGGGAGGATCACTAGAAGGTTGTTAAAACCATCCTGAAGTATTTAAGAAATACTAAGGACCAGTGGCTTGTTTATGGTGAATCGGAATTGAGACTTATAGGGTTTACAGACTCTAATTTTCAGTCTGATCATGATGACAGCAAGAGTGTATCGGGATTTATTTTTATCCTTAATGGTGGGGCTGTCTGCTGGAAGAGTTTCAAGCAGCACACAGTGGCTGATTCAGTTTGCGAGGCAGAGTATGTCGCTGCATCAGATGCTGCCAAAGAAGCAGTGTGGCTGAGAAAATTCATCATCGAGCTCGAAGTAGCATCCTCTCTTGTTGGTTCCATTCTGCTCTACTGTGACAGCTCTAGAGCCATTGCTCAAGCGAAGGAACCGAAGGCACACCAGCGGACGAAGCACATTCTGCACCGCTACCATCTCATTCAAAAAATCATGGATCGAGGTGACGTCGACCTTCAGAAGATTGACAGAAAGGAGAACTTGGCCGACCCATTCACTAAAGCTATTGCGGTGAAGGAGTTCAACGATTTCAAGTCGAAGATGGGTATTAGATACTGCATCGATTGGCTTTAGGCCAAGTGAGAGATTGTTGGGAATAGTGTCCCAAAGCCAATCATCAGCCTGTTGACGGTTGTGCTAATTCTTGTATTAGTATATGAATTATAAATAAATAAAAGTTATTTTGGTATTTTTCATCACAAATTATTTCATCTTCTAATGAACTCCTATGTTGTGGTGAAGTCCTTAGGACTATTTAGACTCGACAAAGGAGGATTTGTCGTTTAGTCCTTAAACCTGTTCGTGACCAAATGATACGTTGTTACCAAGGATAATAATATTTATCAAGCATAGGTCATTGTGTGCCATATGGATTGGTTGTCCTGTTAACCAAGGAGTGTGGAGACACTGGTATGGCATACAGGTGAGATGTAAGGGTACATCTGCACTGAACGTGACTGACTCCGGAGCTATTTTTACTGTCAAGATTTGCTCCGATGGGATATGGGTATAACTGTCCCTCTGACCTGAGACCGCCACGGTGACTTGCAAGCAACTCACTGCACTTAGGCACTAGACTACCTGAATTTCTAATTCAGTGACGGAAGGATGCTGGGTGTAGTCAAGTACTTGACTTATCGGTGCGTGTGTCAAGATGGGATTGACCACTCCAGTTCAGGAGCTGTGTACAGTCATGTTTTAATTTAGCAAAACCTTGGCCAGGGTAGTCCTAGTGAGGAGTCACAAGACTGTTTGAATTGAGCATGATTCGGATGATCTAATCCGGGTTGATAGTTTAACCCTGAGTCGTCCTATACACAGGGGTCAAAAGGAATGAATTATACAGTAACCATATTCATGTAGATTTTGAATGTTACAATTATGACTATTCGATCGATCCAGACGTCGGGTACCATTGCTAGATGGTCACTTCGATTAGTACAGGAATTGGTTCCTGTGCTACCGGCTTAGGTTCGAACCTGCGGGGTGACACACATTAGAGGTTCTTATCTGATCTGATGGCTGATGAAGAGTCCTAATACTTGTGGACTATGAGTCCTACGTGTCTGAGACTCTGTGATCGAGAATCAGGATCTCTGATCATGAGTTTCATACATTTTGGATACCGGGATCAAGAGTCCCACTGGTTTGGGACTCTTCGATCAAGGTTTCATATCAATGGACTTTGATACCTGATTGCCCATCGAATTTGGACTCAGTATTTATGAGAGATTTAATTAGTGATTTGATCACTAATTAACTCAATTTGATTGAGTAATTATTTTTGAATCAAGTCCAATTGAATTAGATTCAGTTGGGTTTGACCCGATTAGGTTAAGTGTTGACCTAATCGTCGAAGTGGTTTGGTCTCTGATTTGATCAGGGGTTGGGCTTAGTCAATTCTTGATTTGATTAAGATTTTATTGAGTCTAATTAAGCCTGATTGTGTTGGGTTTAAATTAGTCTAATTGGACCTAACTTATTTTAATTAAGTTGGTTCAATTAGGTTGATTTAAAATTAGAAATCACCTTGATATCAACTCCCTGCGCCACCTCACTTCTTCTGCGCCCATTTGAATTCACGAGAAATAACTTTTCATGAATTTTCCCCCACACAAAGGCCTTCCCACGCCCACACTTGTGCGCCAATTATTTAGATAAACATGATTTGTTAGCCATTCAAATTCAAAGGGTGTTTGAATTTAAATGGATAACTAATCCTTTGTGCCATGTCCTTATCCTTTTGTGCGCCATTTTCTTTACACGAGAAAGAGTTTCTCGTATAAACTCTCCACGCACAAGAGAGCTCATGCCCTTTTCTTCTCACGCATAGAGTGGATAAGAATGAGTTGGTTGGCATTTGAATTCAAATTCGATTTGAATTTAAATGAGCAACCACTTATCTTTATCCTCTCACACCGTAAAAATGCTACAAAGATGCAGTCTTGCATCATTTTAAAAAGAAGATAAGAGAGGGCATGCGCACAGGACATCTGAGAAAAAAGGGTGGCGTGAGAGAGGTTTCTGGCATGAGAAAAGAAAAGAAAATGAGAGAAAAGAAAGAAACAAGTGGGCGCTAGTTTCTTCGGAGTGTACCCTAGGGTTTTGGCTTAGGGTTTGGAAAGGGAGAACATGAGCTACGAGTGTCGTGAACCCACCAAACTTCAAGAAGAGCATCATCAACCTCTCTATCATCTTTGCTGATAATCTGAAGCATCCGAGGAGTCAGCAGATATCGATCGAAGGAGTTCGATCAACATCGGCCATCAAAAAAAGGTACAGTCACGAACTAGCATTCGTGAGGAGCCGATCAGATCGGGAGCTTCATGTGGATGATCCACAGAGATCAGACATACTGTGTGGCTGCATTGCGATGATCAGACCCTTCCGACAGTGATCAGATTACGGCGATCGACTACCCGCATAAAGATAATGTATTCTGAACACATAGCAGTAAATTATTTGCTGTAGAAGTTTGAATTTCAAATTTAAATGCATGCATGCTATATATTATATTTAGATCCTAGTGTAGGATAAACACATATTAATTAATTAGATTAATTAATAATTTTCACTATAAAATAGTGATTTTAAAAATATTTTAAAATTATCATTTTATCCCTGCACTCAAATTTTTCACAACGGCTTGTTGGGGTTGCTGCAAAACTTTGAGAAGGACCACCAGCTCCATAAGGAGTCGGTGAATATTGTGGGAGGGTCTTCTTCTGGTCATCGACCCTTTAAGAAAGGGAAGAAGAACAAGAAGAAGAAGAATAAGAAGGTGCAGCCGCATGCTGGGACGTCAGCATAGGATCAGACCAAGAAGCGCAAGCCCGATCAAAGCCAGGTAAAGTGCTTCTTTTGCAAGAAGTAGGGGCATTGAAAGAGGAACTATCCTCTATACATTGCCTCCCTGGACCCGAACAGGCCGAAGAAGAAGCAAGGTAATTATATGATAACACCTTCCAACTTTTTCATTTGTGATACTACTACCTGGGTATTGGATACCGAAAGCCCTTATCATATCTGTAATTCGATGCAGGATCTACAGATCAGTAGGAGATTTGATGAAGGCGAGAGGTTCCTGAACGTTGGAGATGGAAGCAAAGTTTCAGTTCTAGCTTTAGGAATCATGAACCTTGTAATCAACTCTCGTAATGTAATTCTGAGTGAATGTCACTATTGTCCAAATTTTTTATTAAATATTATTTCTATAGGCCTTTTGGCCATGTACAGTTATAAATTTTTAATAAAAAAAAATATTTGTAATATCATTTTGAATGGTGTTACAATATTTATTGGACAACTAAATAATAGAATTTACTTACTATCACAGCCTGTTAATGTGGTTCATACCTCCGGTAAACATTCTAGAATGGATAATATGTCAGAAGTCTACCTTTGGCACTGTAGGCTAGGTCATATCAATAAAAATAGAATAAACAGGTTGGCTCAAGAAGGAATTCTTGAAGTTGGTGATTGTGAATCACTTCCAACCTGTGAGTCCTGTCTTCTTGGAAAGATGATCAAATCATCTTTTACCGAAAAAAATGAGCGAGCCAGTGAACTCTTGGGTCTGATACATTCTGATGTATGGGACCCATGAGCTCAAGTGCAAGAGGTGGATATTTCTACTTCATAACCTTCACAGATGACCTATCGAGGTATGGGTATGTCTACTTAATGAAGCATAAGTCGGAGTCATTTGAAATGTTCAAACTATTTCGAAATGAGGTAGAAAAATAAACTGAAAAGTATATTAAAACTCTTCGATCTGATCGAGGAGGTGAATACCTTTCCAATGAGTTTTTGACATATCTTGAGGAGAATGGGATTCTCTCTCAGTGGACTCCTCTTGAAACACCACAGCATAATAGTGTGTCTGAAAGAAGGAATCGGACCTTATTGGACATGGTTCGATCCATGATGGGGTTTGCTGATCTGCCGATCTCTCTCTGGGGATATGCACTCGAATCGGCTTGTTACCTTCTAAAAAGGGTTTCGAGTAAGTCTGTAACCAAAACGCCATATGAGATATGGATAGGACGTAAGCCAGTACTCTCGCACCTTAGGGTTTGGGGGTGTCCGACTTATGTTAAACATTTAATTACGGATAAGCTTGGACCTAGGTCTGACAAGTGTTATTTCATAGGATACCCAAAAGAGACCAAAGAGTATTATTTCTACCTAGCTGATGAGCAAAAGATGTTTGTCAGTCTTAAGACAATCTTTTTAGAAAAGGAGTTCCTTGGTGAAGGGACTGTTGCCTCTAAGGTCGAACTTGAGGAAGTTCGACAGGTGAAAAAATCGATACAAGTTGCTAAACCTGAACCGAATTTGATTAGATCAGATTCGGAGCCCATTGTTCCTGCACCCTTAAGGTGGTCTGGTAGAGTACCACGTCAACCGGACAGATACTATGGTTTCTTGGTCCGGGACGGCGATCCTGTCGAACTTGATGAAAATGATGAGGATCCGATCACCTACATGGATGCAATGCAGAGACCTGACTCTGAGAAATGGCTAGAGGCCATGAAATCCGAAATGGAGTCTACGAAGGTCAACGATGTGTGAACATTGGTTGACCCACTCGAAGGAGTAAAATCCATAGGGTGTAAGTGGGTCTTCAAGAGGAAGAGGGGCACAGACGGAAAGGTGGAGACCTATAAAGCCCGTCTGGTTGCCAAGATGATGTTATGATATAGACTATGACGAGACGTTTTCTCCTGTGGTAATGCTCAAATCCATTCAGATTATGCTTGCGATAGCTGCCCATCTGGACTATGAAATTTGACAGATGGATGTGAAGACAGCTTTCCTAAACAGAGAGCGGGACGAAGAGGTGTATATGATACAACCTAAAGGGTTCACATCCATAGATGAGTCTAAGGTGTGTAGGCTACAGAGGTTCATTTGTGGACTTAAGCAGGCATCCCAGAGTTGGAACATACGTTTTGATAGGATGATCAAAACGTATGGCTTCGTTAAGAATGGAGAAGAGCCCTGCATTTATAAGTGGGCTAATGGTCCAGTAGTGGTATTTCTTGTATTGTATGTAGATGACATTCTCTTAATCAGAAATGATGTCCCTACATTACAAGAAATAAAGATTTAGCTGTCGTCACAGTTCTTCATGAAGGATCTGGGAGAAGCTTCCTACATCCTAGGGATGAGGATCTATAGGGATAGATCTAAAAGGTTGTTTTGCTTATCTCAATCCACGTACATTGATACTATGCTGAAGAGGTTCAGCATGAAGAATTTCAAGAAAGGCTATCTACCGATAGGCCATGGAATTTCTCTCTCAAAGAGGGATTGTCCGACAACACCTCAAGAGAGAGAACGTATGAGTAGAATTCCATATACTTCGGTAGTGGGATCTATCATGTATGCCATGACATGTACACGACCAGATGTGGCATACTCACTAGGGGTAGTGAGTAGATACCAATCTGATCCAGGAGAGAATCATTGGAAAGTTATTAAAACCATTCTGAAGTATTTAAGAAATACTAAGGACCAGTGGCTTATTTATGGTGAATCAGACTTGAGACTTATGGGGTTTACAAACTTCAGTTTCCAGTTTGATCATGATAACAGCAAGAGTGTGTCGGGATTCATGTTTACCCTTAATGGTGGGGCTGTCTGCTGGAAGAGTTCCAAGCAGCACACTGTGGCTGATTCAGTTTGCGAGGCAGAGTTTGTCGCTGCATCAGATGCTGCCAAAAAAGTGGTGTGGCTGAGAAAATTTATCATCGAGCTCGAAGTAGCACCCTCCCTTGTTGTTCCAGTTCTGCTCTATTATGACAGCTCTGGAGCCATTGTTCAGGCGAAGGAACCGAAGGCACACCAGTGGATGAAGCATATTCTACGCCGCTACCATCTCATCCAAAAAATCATGGATAGAGGTGATGTCGACCTTTAGAAGATCAACGGAAAGGAGAACCTGACCGATCCATTCACTAAAGTCATTGCGGTGAAGGAGTTCGATGACTTCAAGTCGAAAATGGGTATTAGATACTGCACCGATTGGCTTTAGGCCAAGTGGGAGATTGTTGGGAATAGTGTCCCAAAGCCAATCATCAATCTGTTGACGGTTGTGCTCTTTCTTGTATTAGTATATGAATTATAAATAAATAAAAGTTATTTTGATATTTTTCATCATAAATTATTTCATCTTCTAATGAACTCCTGTGTTATGATGAAGTCCTTAGGACTATTTAGACTCGACAAAGGAAGATTTGTCGTTTAGTCCTTAAACTTATTCGCGACCAAATGATACATTGTTACCAAGGACAACAACGTTTATCAAGCATAGGTCATTGTGTGCCATATGGGTTGGTTGTCCTCTTAACCAAGGAGTGTGGAGACACTGGTATGGCATATAGGTGAGATGTAAGGGTACATCTGCACTGAACGTGACCAACTCCGAAGCTTTTTCTGCTGTCAAGATTTGCTCTGATGGGATATGGGTATAACTGTCCCTCCGACCTAAGACCACTACGGTGACTTGCAAGCAACTCACTGCACTTAAGTACTGGACTACTTGAATCTCTAATTCAGTGACGGAAGGCTGCTGAGTGTAGTCAAGTACTTGACTTGTCAGTGCGTGTGTCAAGATGGGATTGACCACTCCAGTTCAAGAGTTGCGTACAGTCGTGTTTCAATTTAACAAAATTTTAGCCAGGGTAGTCCTAGTGAAGAGTCACAGGACTGTTTGAGTTGAGCATGATTCGGATGATCTGATCAGGGTTGACAATTTAACCCTGAGTCGTCCTATACACAGGGGTCAAAAGGGATGAATTATACAGTAACCATATTCGCGTAGGTTCTGAATGTTGCGATTATGACTATTCGACCTATCCAGACATCGGGTACCATTGCTAGATAGTCACTTTGATTAGTACAGGAATTGGTTCTTGTGCTACCGGTTTAGGTTCGAACCTGCAGGGTCACACACATTAGAGATTCCTATCTGATCTGATGGCTGGTGAAGAGTCCCATTGGATTGGGACTCTTCGACCAAGAGTCTTAATTCTTGGGGACTCTGAGTCCTACATATCTGGAACTCTGTGATTAAGAATCAGGATTCTCTGATCATGAGTTCCACACATTTTGGGTACCGAGATCAAGAGTCCCACTGGTTTGGGACTCTTCGATCAAGGTTTCATATCGATGGACTTTGATGTCCGATTGCCCATCGAATTTGGACTCAGTATTTATGAGAGGTTTAATTAGTGATTTATTCACTAATTAACTCAATTTGATTGAGTAATTATTTTTGGATCAAGTCTAATTGAATTGGATTCAGTTGGGTTTGACCCGATTAGATTAAGAGTTGACCTAATCACCAAGGTGGTTTGATCCCTGATCTGATCAAGGGTTGGGCTTAGTTAATTTTTAATTTGATTAAGATTTTATTAAGTCTAATTAAACCTAATTGTGTGGAGTTTAATTTAGTCTAATTGTGCCTAACCTATTTTAATAAGGTTGGTTCAATTAGGTTTGAAACCACCTTTAACTTATCTCCCTGCGCCACCTCACTCACCTGCACCTATTTGAATTCACGAGAAACAAGTTCTCATAAATTTTCTCCCACGTAGAAGCCTTCCCATGCCCCTCATGTGTGCACCATCTGAGTGGATAAAGATGGTTGGTTGGCCATTCAAATTCAAATGAAGTTTGAATTTGAATGGACAACTAATCCCATGCGCCACCTTATCCACTTGTGCGCCACTTCCTCCACATGAGAAAAGATTTCTTGTGTAAACTCTCCATGCACAAAGAAGCCCACGCCCCTCCCTTCTCATGCCTTGAGTGGATAAGAATAAGTTAGTTGGCATTTGAATTCAAATTCAATTTGAATTCAAGTGAGCAACCACCTGGCTTTATCCTCTCATGCGTTAAAGACACGGTTACACTGTTTTAAAAGAAAAAATGAAGAGGGGGTGTGTTCACATTTTTCATCTGAGAGAGAAGGTTGCATGAGAAGGCCTTGTGCATGAGATTAGAAGTTCAAAAAATTTCGAGAGAAAAGAAAAGAAAGAAAGTGGGCGCAGGGTTTTCTGTGAGTATCCTAGGGTTTCTGCCTAGGGTTTGGGAAGTGAGAAGGTAAGCTACGAGTGTCGTGAGCCCACCAAACTTTAGGAAGAGCATCATCAACCTCTCAAGTATCTCTGTTGATGATCCGAAGTATTCGAGGTGTCGACAGACATTGATCAAAGAAGTTCGATCAGCATCAGCCGTCGAAAGGGTTCTGCAACGAACTAGCATTCATGAGGAGCCAATCAGATCGGGAGCTTCATGTGGATGATCCGTAGAGGCCAGACATACTGTGTGACTGTATTACGATAATCAAATTTTTCTGACGGTGATCAAACTACGACGATCGACTACCTACATGAAGGTAATGTGTTCTGAACACATAACAGTAAAACGTTTACTATAGAAGTTTAAATTTTAAATTTAAATATATGCTATATATATCATATTTAAATCCATGTGTAGGGTTAATACATATTAATTAATTAGATTAATTAATAATTTTTACTGTAAAATTATAATTTTGAAGAAATTTTAAAATTACCATTTTACCCCTGCACTGAAATTTCTAACACAACAGTCCCAGTAGCAACAAGGAGCTGAAAATCAGTATGAACGTCAAATCAATTTATTAAATTTCAAAAAGTATGCTCCACCGACATTCTCAAGGACCTCAGATCCTATGGAAGCTGAAAGCAATAGAGAAAGTTTTTCATGCTTTGAGATGTCCTGCTAAAGATAAGATTACTTTTGCCACTTTTATGTTACAAGGTGAGGCAGCCGATTGGTGGGAGATGGAAATTGAAAAGATGGGGTCAAATGATATACCTTTTACATGAAAAGAATTTAGAAAGGTCTTCTATAAGAAGTATTTTTCTCAGAGTATCCGACTCTAGAAATTTTGAGAGTTCGATCGACTGGTACAGGGCCACATGATAATTGCTCAATATGCGGTCAAATTTGAAGAATTATCGAGATATGCCCCTACATTGATAGCTGAAGAAAATGTTCGAGCTAGAAAATTTGAGAATGGACTCAGGGATAGAATCCAACAATTAGTGACTGTATTTGAGTTCCCCACTTATAAAGAAGTTATCAACAAATGCTTAATAATAGAAAAAAGACTTAATGATGCTCAAGCAGCAAGAGAGAAAAGTATGAAAAAAAGGGGTCGAGCAATTGATTCTCAAGGTCAAAGTATCAGAGCCCTCAAACCAAAGATCCCAAAATCAAGCCAGACTGCCACTGAAAGTAAAGTACAACCTCAAGGGAGCATTATATGTTACAGATGTGGAGGATCCTATCTTAAACGAGATTGCACATGGCCTAGAGGACAATGTTACAAATGTGGATGAGATGGCCATAAAGTAATTGTATGCCGCAGTGGAGGAGAATCACAGAGACAACAGATACCTCAAAATTTTTAGAATACCCCCACAAATCAGGCACCCCAAGATGTACAAAGATAAGATGGGGGACAACAAAAACCAAGGACCCAAGGATGAGTCTATGCACTTACACAATAGGATGCTAACGCTTCTAACTCAGTGGTGACAGGTACTGAATCGATCTCCTAAATTTTTTTTATATATATGTTATGAAATATTATATGCTTAGATATATATGGACATATAGCCCTGGATGATAAATGAATATTATGTAAATATCTGACAGGTATGATTAAAATAGCATCCAACGATGTCTATGCTCTATTTGACCTTGGAGCTACCCACTCTTTTATAGCAACTAGTTTTATTAAGAGGACCAATGAGATGTCTCCTGCACCTTTAGAAAATGATCTTTGTGTCTGCACGCCAAGTGGAGAGGTGATCTTGGTTAATTCAATTTGCAAAAATTGTATACTAAGTATTGAAGATAGAAAGATGAAAGCAGACTTATTAGTCTTAGAGATGAAGGACTTTGACCTAATCCTGGGGATGGATTGGTTAGCAGCATATCATGCTACAATTGATTGCTTCAAAAAGATAATAAGGTTTCAAATTTTGGATCAGTCATAATTTAGTTTTATGAGTAATAAACCCTTCTTTTTCTCAGCTATTCGTGCTAAGAGGCTTCTGTTGAAAGGATGTGAAGGATTTCTTGCCACTATATTAGATACTCAGAATAAGAAACTCAAGTTAGAGGATATCCCTATTGTGAAAGAGTTTTCTAATATTTTTTCAGATGACCTACCTAGATTACCTCCTGATCGAGAGATTGAGTTTTCTACTGACTTGATCCCTGATACGAGTCTAGTTTTTAAAACCCCTTGTTGCTCCTAGATTGATTTTGATGATTACAAAGTAGATTGAAGGGATACAAATATTTTAAATTGAAAAAGTCTTTATGCTCTTCAGGGGCAAAATTGTAATTTTACTAAAATTCTGATTTGATAGTATCATTTGGTAGAACAAATGATTTGTAATCTATTGGTGAAAATTTCATTATATTTGGACTTATATTTTTGAAGTTATGAAGGTTTGAAGTGCATGAGTCGACTCATGAGTCAACTCATGGCACAATGAGCTGATTGGCACGCAAAAATTTCTCTTGGCACGCTGGATTTTTGGCTTGGCACGACCTGTGAGTCGACTCATGAGTCGACCCACAAGGCATGAGTCGACTCATGAGTCGACCTCTGCTGATTTGAGCCAAAAAAATTTCAGAAACCAAATCTCTGGTCTTTGCAACAGAGGTCGACTCATGAGTCGACCCCTGAAACATGAGTCGACTCATGAGTCGACCCCTGCGATGGAAATCGTCCGCAACGGCTAGTTTTTTGCTCGTTTTAATTGCCTTTTATGCTCCCTAAAAATGCTCTAACGGCTCTTTTTCTACCTAATATGTTTTCTCTTGTTTCTTAATGCTATAAAAGGTTTCAAAAGGTGAAAATACAGGAGAAATACACAAGGGATCCAAAAATCTACATGAGAGAGATTGAGATCAACGAAATACACAAAAGAAAAAGAGAGGGGATTCACAATCCACACGAGAGAGACAAGGAATCTACAATATACACGAGAGATTGTGAAAGAGAAAAGCAAGAGTGTTCAAAAGGGCATTCAAGGGTATTCAAAGAGAGGATTTTTCAAGCCAACTGTTCAACCTTGATCAAGAGATCTTTCAAAGCCTTCAAGAAGTCTTCAATCAAAGTTCACTTTCTTCTCAAGCGTTCATTCAACTTTTCATCCACCTTGAGGAAATCCAAAAGGGGATTCTTTATTTGAGTAAAGTATTTTTATTGTTATATTCGCTCATTTAAGGAGCTGTTATTGTATTAATTTGTGCTCTAAACTGTCTTACTCCTTGTGAGTAATTGTTCTTGTTTTTGGAGGATTTCCAAAACAAGGAAAGGTTGATCCGAACCTGAAATCGGAGTGTTTTGGGTTAGCTTGTACCCGAGAAACAAGTGGACTAGCTTGGGATAGCTAGTGTCGGAGTTTCCGACGTTTGTATTCGGGTTGAATACAAGTATAGTGGATTGAAATTCCCAAATAGGAGCTTGGAGAGTGGATGTAGGTGCAAGGTTGGCACCGAACCACTATAAATCTTTGTGTTTGTGGTGTACTTTATTGTTTCTCTTTATTTCCTTATTATATCCTTGCATTCTTGCTTTAGATAATTAATCTTGATTTAAAGTCTTTCTTCTCATTCATCAAGCTTTTAACAAATACTTTTCATAAGTAATTAGTTAAGCTTAAAATTTTAAAAACCCAATTCACCCCCCCTCTTGGGTTGCATAGCTGAGCAACAAGTGGTATCAGAGCCCGGTGCTCTAGCCCTTCTTTGATCTAACAATCAAAGAGCCAAAGATCTATGGCAACCCATGTCGGTACTTCTCTAACCGAGGGGCAATCTACAAACTGACCTCCACTTTTCAATGGGTCTAATTACACCTATTGGAAAGCTCGGATGAAGATATTCATACAAGCACTCGACTATGATATGTGGAGTATCATAGTGAACGGTCCTCACACACTCACCAAGATTATAGATGGTGAGGAGTCAACCAAACCCGAGAAAGAATGAGATGAGGTTGATAAGAAATTGGCACAATTAAATGCTAAAGCGATGAATGTTCTTTATTGTGCACTAGATGCAAATGAATTTAATCGCATCTCTACTTGTGCATCTGCTAAAGAAATATGGGATAGGTTAGAAGTAACCCATGAGGGAACAAGTCAAGTAAAAGAGTCTAAAATAAACATGCTTGTGCATAAATATGAATTGTTTAAAATGGAGCATGATGAGTCCATAACTGCTATGTTTACTCATTTTACTGATATAATTAATGGTTTGAAGAGTCTTGGCAAATCTTATACTAACAGTGAGCTTGTAAGGAAGATTCTCAGGTCATTGCCAAGAACTTGGGAAGCCAAGGTGACTGCCATCCAAGAAGCAAAAGACTTGAACACTCTACCTCTAGAAGAGCTTCTTGGATCCTTGATGACTCATGAACTTAACATGAAGCAACATCAAGAGGATGAAGTCAAAAAGAAAAGAACCATTGCCCTCAAATCCATAGCTTCGCCTGATGATGAAACGGATGACACTGAAGATGAAGAACAGGATGAAGAGATGGCACTCATCACCCAGAGATTTAAGAAGTTTCTAAGAAAAAAGAAATAGGGGATGAGAAAGAAGTTCACAAAAGGAGAACAAAGTAAAGAGAAAGAGAAAGATCAACCCCTTATATGCTACGAGTGCAAGAAGCCGGGACATTTCAGATCCGAATGTCCACAACTGAAGAAAGGTCCCAAAAAGTTCAAAAAGAAAGCAATGATGGCGACTTGGAGTGCGAGTGATGACTCAAGCTCCGATGAGGAAACCTCAACAAAACAAGCCAACCTGTGCCTTATGGCACACGAAAATGAGGTAACTTCTGAATCCACTAGTGAATTTACTTTTGAAGAATTGCATAAAGCATTCTATGATTTAATTGATGAATTAAAAAAACTAGGGATGAAAAATAAAGAACTGAAATTGGAAAATCAGTCCTTAGTGAAACAAGCTGAAAACCTTTCAATTGAAAAATCCACCTTGATTCAAGAAAATCAAAGCTTGAAGAATGAAATTAACAAGCTGAAACCTATAGTAGATAAGTTCACCTTAAGTTCAAACAAACTAAATATGATTCTTGATAATCAAAAAGCTGTATATGATAAGGCTGGACTTGGCTATAACCCCTTGAAGAAACAAAAATTTCTGAAAAATATTTATGAAAATTATTCAAGCAACAAGGCTACAAATATTACTTGTTTCAAATGTGATAGAATAGGACATAAATCATACACATGCCTTAATAACAAATATGCAAACACAACTATAAAGAAAATATGGGTTCCAAAAGGAACCATTTTGACTAACCTAAAAGGACCCAAGAAAGCTTGGGTACCTAAGACAGAAACTTGACCTTTGCTTGCAGGTGTGTCTAGCATCCCAAGGAGGAAACAGAAAATGGTATCTTGACAGTGGATGCTCGAGACACATGACTGGTGATGAATCACAATTCATCACGCTTGATGCTAAGGATGGAGGGATGGTCACCTTTGGAGATAATGGCAAAGGAAAGATCATCGGGATAGGTAACATTGGTATCACTCCATCCAAATACATTGAAAATATTTTGTTAGTTAAAGGTTTAAAGCATAACCTACTTAGCATTAGTCAATTTTGTGATAAAGGGTATAAAGTTATTTTTGAATCATCTGTTTGCATTGTGACTAGTCCTATTAACGATGGCATTAAATTTATAGGACATAGGCATAGCAATGTTTATATGGTAGATTTGAATGATTTAGCCAAATTAGACATGCAATGCCTAGTTTCCTTGAATGCTAAAGTTAATGAGACTAGTTGGCTGTGGCATCGTAGACTTGCACATATTAGCATGCATTCTCTTTCAAAATTAATTAAGAAAGAATTAGTTCTTGGTTTGCCAAAACTGAACTTTGAAAAGGATAGAATTTGTGATGCATGCCAATTAGGTAAACAAACTAGAGTTTCATTTAAATCCAAAAATACTGTTTCAACTTCTAGACCTTTAGAGCTCTTGCATATGGACTTATTTGGACCAACTAGAACCACTAGTCTAGGAGAAAAATGATATGGCTTTGTAATTATAGATGATTACTCTCGTTTTACTTGGATTTTCTTTTTGGAACACAAAAATGAAACTTTTCATATTTTCACTAAATTTCACCGAAAAGTCACTAATGAAAAAGGGTTTTCAATTCAAAATATTAGAAGTGATCATGGAACTGAATTTGAAAATCAAGACTTTGAAAATTTTTGTGATGAAAATGGAATTGGCCATAACTTCTCTACTCCTAGGACACCCCAACAGAATGGGGTAGTTGAAAGAAAAAACAGAACCTTAGAAGAAATGGCCCGTACCATGCTCTGTGAAAGCAACCTTCCAAGATATTTTTGGGCGGAAGCAATTAACACAGCATGTTACATTTTAAATCGTGCTTTGATTAGATAATTTTTAAAAAAAACCCCCTATGAACTTTGGAAAGGAAGAAAACCAAATATTGCATATTTTCATGTTTTTGGTTGCCGATGTTTTGTATTAAATAATGGCAAAGAAAAACTTGGTAAATTTGATGCAAAATCAGATGAAGCAATTTTCTAGGTTACTCCTCCACTAGTAAAGCATTTAGAGTTTTCAACAAAAGAACTTTAGTAGTTGAGGAGTCCATACATGTTGTTTTTGATGAATCTAACGATCTTCCTTCAAGGAAGAATGAGGGTGTTGATGATGCAGATCCACTAATAGAAGGTATGAAGGAGATCACTCTGAAAGATTCAGCAACTCCAGAAGACAAGGATCAAGAAGACAAACAAGATGAGAGAGGTGAAGAAATTCAAGAACAACCTCAAGGTACAAATGTCCTACCCAAGGAATGGAGGTATGTTCACAACCACCCTAAGGAGTTAATTATTGGTGATCCTATGTATGGGGTAAAAATCCGTTCTTCACTTAGAGATGTAGTTAATCATTGTGCTTTTGTATCTCATCTTGAACCTAAAACTTTTGAAGAAGCTGAAAATGATCATAATTGGATTAATGCAATGCAAGAGGAACTTAATCAATTTGAAAGAAATAATGTTTGGACCTTAGTATCAAGACCTAAAAATTATTCAATAATTGGCACAAAATGGGTCTTTAGAAACAAATTAGATGAGCATGGAAATGTAATTAGAAATAAAGCAAGACTGGTTGCTAAGGGATATAATCAAGAAGAAGAATTGATTTTGATGAAACCTTTGCACCTGTTGCTAGATTAGAAGCTATTTGACTTCTACTTGCATATGCTTGCTTTATGAAATTCAAGTTATTTCAAATGGATGTTAAAAGTGTATTTTTAAATGGATATATTGCTGAAGAAGTATATGTAGAACAACCTCCTGGATTTGAAAATCATGCTTTTCCTAATCATGTCTTTAGATTAAATAAAGCTTTATATGGATTAAAACAAGCACCTAGAGCATGGTATGATAGGCTAAGCAAATTTTTACTAAATAATGGTTTTTTAAGAGGTAATATAGATACGACCCTCTTTATTAAAAGAAATCAAAATGATATGCTAGTTATACAGATTTATGTTGATGACATAATTTTTGGGTCTACTAATGAATCCCTTTGTCAAGACTTTGCTAAGCTTATGCAGGGGGAGTTCGAGATGAGCATGATGGGTGAACTCACCTTCTTTTCGGACTCCAAATCAAACAATCAAAAGAGGGAATCTCCATCACCCAAAGCAAGTACACCAAGGAACTACTCAAAAGATTTGGAATGGAGAACTGCAAACCAATTGGCACACCAATGAGTCCCTCATGTAAGCTTGACAAGGATGATGAAGGTAAATGTGTAGACTTAAAATACTATAGAGGTATGATTGGCTCATTATTATATTTAACTGCAAGTAGGCCTGATATCATGTTTAGTGTTTGTTTATGTGCTAGATATCAATCTAATCCTAAAGAATCTTATTTGAATGCTGTTAAAAGAATCCTTAGATACTTAAATGGTACTCAAACTCTAGGGTTATGGTACTCTAAGGACTCACAAATTGATTTATTAGGATATTCAGATGCTGATTTTGCTGGATGTAAATTAGATAGAAAAAGCACAAGTAAACTTGCTAATTTTTTGGAGTTAACCTAATCTCATGGTTTAGCAAGAAACAAAATTCGATGGCACTGTCTACGGCTGAGGCCGAATACATTGCAGCCGAAGTTGTTGTGCTCAAATCTTGTAGATTAAGCAACAACTCGAAGACTTTGGAATCAAACTTAATGAAACACCAATAAGATGTGACAACACAAGTACCATAAATCTATCTAAAAATCCAATTCAACACTCAAGATCCAAACATATTGAAATAAGACATCATTTTATAAGAGAACATGTTCAAAATAAAAATATAATTCTTGAATATGTTTGCACTGAAAATCAATTAGCTGATATCTTTACAAAGGCCCTTAGTGAGGATAGATTCTGTGAAATTAGGAGAAATCTAGGAATTTAGATCCATATGCCTGAATTTTTCTCAATTTCTAAGAATTGATGTCAAAATTCTTAGAACTCAATTTCCAACATCTATCCTGGTCCCAAAAGCTCAAATTTATCATTCTAAAAACTTATCTTTGAGCAAAACTCCTTCTCCCAAAATTTCAAATTTTTTTGGAATTTATTCACATTTTTTCTAATTTCTGAACTTCATGAGTCGACCCCCATGAGTCGACTCAATGGCAAACTTGTTATTTCCTCAAACTTCCCACGGGCTCATTGTTTTTAAAAGGGACCCTGTTCGTGAGACGACTCATCTCTCATCTTCTTCCTTCCAAAAGCCGACTTCTCCAATTCCTTTTGCTCCAAATCCAAGGATTTAGTTCGAGGCACTTCTCCCTCCTCCTCTCCACCAAAAATCGCCACCTTGGAAAGGGATTTTCTGTGCTTTCTCTCATTGTTTGGCACGGTTGGAGCGTGCCCTAGCACTCCACCGTTCTTCCCAAATCCACTTCTTTTCTCCACCAAAATCCTCTTCACTCTCTTGTGATCCCTCCTCCACTCATTCACGTGTTCCTCCAAGTCTCCTTGTCTGCTACTGTAGTGAATATGGCTCCGAAAATAAAACTTCCCCAAAGAAGAAAGTCAATCCGTGAGCCTGAAGAAATTGTCCGAAAGAAAAGGCAAGCTGGTCAGTCTTCCACTGCTCCAACTCCAGCTTCAGTATCTGCTCAAGGTCCCCCTCAATCCTTCCTAAGCCCCAGTAAGAATCCTCTTTCTGATAGAAAAGTCGAAACCGGAAAGAATATAGATTTTCGGTTCTTTGAAAAAGAGGGACTTTACAATTGCAACTAAGATTAAAAACCAAGGATGGGATCTCTACTGCTCCCTTAAGGAAGTCACCTATGTTGATCTAGTTAGAGAATTCTACCAGAATCTACATTATGGAAATGGGTCAGTGACTTCAACATCAAGGGTATTGATATTTGCTTGGATTCTAGTATATTGGGAGAAATACTTCAGTTGCCTAGTGAGGGTTACTCTTATATGGAACTCCCAGTAAAAGAAGAGGGGATCAGATTATTTTAGGGGAAACTTATTCAGGGAGTTTAAATAAATTGGAAGCAAAGATTTTGTCCATTGAGATGAGGATCCTGCATCAGATGGTAACGAAGCTCTTCTTTCCTAGGAGTGGTAGGCATGATTTACTTTCCAGCAGAGATGTTTGTATCATGTTTCATGTCATCACTCAGACCCCCCTGAACCTCCCTGCACTTATGATAGAGGCCATGAGAGAAACTTTGAACAGATCCAAGGCACACTTGCCTTATGGTATGGCCCTTACTAGAGTATTTAGGAGGTTTGGAGTTAGCTGTGAGGGGGAGGCTTCTACTAAGCTATCTCATGTGGACACTTTCAACCAACACACCCTCACCGAATGGGATTTACAAAGACTGATGGTGGTTGGATCAAGGGCTCTGAGAGAGAGAGCTGAAGACAGAACTGAAGACAGAGCTGAAGAAGAAGGTCCATCATCTCCTGTCCATGACTTCAGGGCAGCATCACCAAATATCCAGTTCATTCCTGAGACAGAGGCTGGCCCTTCAGAGTTTACTAGGATGCCCACACCAGTGTATCAGCCAGAGAGCAGAGCACCTCAATCAGAGTTCAGACTGGCTGACGATCAGATCGAGCATATATCACAGCGTGTGGCCTCTCTGCTATCTAGTCAGTGGAGCAGTACTTCTTTTACACCTGGAGCCACTTCTTCTGATCAGACTATGACTCCCCACATCTCCACTGTGTTTCAGATGATATCAGATCAGTCCATCCGGATTCAGCAGCTTGAGGACACAGTCTGGAGACTGACTGGCAGAGTTTTGACTTGCAGGGGCAAGTCCTTGCTTTGGCCCATCCCAAGCCACAGGAGTCAACTATTGAGGTCACAGACCTCACTGCAGAGGCTGGCAGGCTCAGAGGAGCACTAGAGGGTGGATATGAGTTACTGAGGAAAGAGATCCGAGGATCGAGTGAACATGCAACCACTCAGTTCACTGCTCTACTACAGTCTGTTTCCAGAGCACTGAACGTACTTGATTCCATCAGACTCACCTTTTTGTTCAGTCCTTAGCCTCTCAGCGTTCTCAGCCTCCAGTTCATCTCGCTCTCCTGCTCGTGCCAGAGGCAGACGGGGTAGAGGACGCACTTCTGATCCATCAGCCTCTCATCCCATATCTGATGACTCCGATCCATGACTTGTCTTGATCATTACTAGATCCTAGGTGTTAGTGTCTTGTTCTAGGATCTGTATTTTGGGGCCATGTATTGACAAATTGGCTGGTTGACTTTTATATTAAGAACTATGTAATGAAACAATTATGGTTTTATGGTATCATTTTTACTTATATCTCTACCTTTTGTAATGATGTGATCATATTTTGGTTATATATATTCTCCTTGTTGAAATATTGTCTTCTCTTTGTTGTTGTTTGCTGTTAATAATTGCTGTATTAAGGGGGAGCAAACATTTGTGATAAACCCTAAAGGGAGAGAAATTAAAGAATGTTTCAGAAAAAGGAGGAGTTAACCATGTTTGATGATGTCAAAAAGGGAGAGAAATTAAACAAAAATTTGAGAAATTAAACAAAAAGCAAAACCATAAATGATGAGCAATTAAAGAGAAAGCAAACCATCAAAAGCAAAACTACAAATTATGAGAAATTAATGAATGAATTGGAAAATTTAAAGAACAATATCAAAAATACAATGCTAAGTACAATGCAAATAAGTAACTTTTAAAATTACTTCTTTACATATGCTCTGATTTACTTTAAAAATTTTAAATATGCTCTGATACACTTCAAAATTCTAACTTGCTCTGATACATCTTTTGAAATTTTATTTACCTTGATACATCTTAAGAAATTTAACCTACTCTGATACATCTTAATTTTTTTTTAACTTGCTCTGATACATTGTAAAATTTTCTCTGATACATTGTAAATTTTTTTTGATAACATTTTAAAATTATTTTTCTTGCTCTGATACATTGCAAAATTTATTTTTCTCTTGCTCTGATACATCTTAAACTCAAAATGATCTAATACAC